>NC_069124.1:49581142-49623620 GCF_026914265.1 Mya arenaria | reverse complement strand
AAAATTGGTACCCATGTGTTCCAAATTCGAGGAACTGTTGCCCTCAAAAGTGTTAAGGTATATGATATGTCTTTGTTTGAAAGACCTAATCCAATTTTCATTAAGACAATCAAGAGGTGGTCTTTAAGTGAAAGTCTTGCCAGTCTTTTTTTAAAGTGACACTCTGATTCAAAATCAATACATGCACATGTATAACAGGTGTAACTTAATAACTTAAATTTTGAGTGATTAACCTTTAACTTTTAACTAAATCATGTTTTTATGAAAACTATTCATAACTGATAATAAAACATTGTAACCGTGTATTTAATATCTGAAAACAAAAGATAAATGATTTGTGAGTGCTGAAAGATTTACTGCGATCTACTTTTGTCTAATTAGGTAAAAATCCCGTGTTTTCTGCACCTTTCTTTCAAACTCAACTCGGTATCCTTCATAAGAACCATTGTTTTCGACATGTATTTATCTCTTTTTTTTATATCAATACATATATATTAATTCTGGTAAATCTTATTTGGGAGAGCGAGTGCAACTTAAAATAATAGGGTTCTTTCTGAGTATATATCCACAGAATCACGGGATATACCTGTAAAAAATGTCACCTTGGTGTTGTCTATATTGTCATATGTTACTTCAGAATCTTTTTTCTGTATTGTCTGCAACAGCCTACATATATGTATTCAATGTGTGTACTCAATGGCTATTTAGGAAATCTGTGCAAAGATATTCCCTTTCCTTTGTTTTGTCTATTTGCACACCCAACAACAAATACGCTATTTACCATTTCACAAATTTTACTAAAGAAAACATGTATAAACTGACCATACAAACACCAATGTATTGAATTTACTACTGGGGGCTTTCAGCAGCAGAGCGTTCTTGCCCCACTAAATAATTCATGAGCTGTTCAGTCAGCCATGGTCTTAGTGAAATCCATCTTATCCCCAGGTGAGTGGGATATTCAGTTGAATTCCTTGATTGTGATGTAATACGTGGGTCAGATTACACCCTCTTTGGAAACAATATGGAAAGGTGGGGGCATACTTTTCAAGCCAAACTTAAATTGATGATAAAATATCTTTACGTACTTATGGCTTATACTCAATCCTTCGGGGTCAATGATATCGCAAGACAGATTATTTTCAAAACATAATGCTAGACTCTGACGAAAACTTTGGCCACATTTGCATTAGGTCATTTATTGGCTTGATGAATTGGGTTACTAATTAAATATTTTACGGCTCCAAAATTCGCTGGCCAATGCAGAGGCAGTCGCGCCAACACTTAATATAAATCATAACTTATATTTCACCGGTCTTTTGCCAAAAATCATCGTTCAGTAAGGCAAAAAAAACACAATAATTACTCAATATAAATCCATAAAGCAAAATATTTGTTGAAGTATATGTATAATATCAAATTTTCCTAATACTTTCTACATTTTAGCTTCACATAAATACTGCGTAGAATCAAACAAAATCGGGAAAAAATCACTTATCAGTAGAACAATGGCCTGTAGCCACAAAGGTTGTAACATTCAAGATATTGTAACCCCTTATCTAACACATGTTAGAAGGTTCAATGTTAATAACCACTCTTTACCTGACGTTAAAGTATTTATCATGATTTTGAATAAACTCAATAAAACAAAAACAATAATAAGTTCTCAACATACCGGCTTTCTCCATGTCCAAACAGGAAGTTAACAATAAGTTTTAATTAGTTTTAATCAACACAACAAGTCAAAATCGATCTGCGTCCACTTAATGCAAGTGTTTTCGTTATTTTGGTGAATTTACTTCAACAATTGTCTCATGATGTCACGAGGTCACGAGATAAGACGGAAAGATAGGGTTGGCGAATACACTCGCCATTTTGTCATTTGGAAATACGCGAACCTAGTTACATAGGCAAGTCACCATATCTTATATATATATAGCTTAACATTAATGAAATTTTTATTTCCCGCTGCTGTATTGCAAAATGCATGGTGAGGCTGAAATGTCCCAGTTGGTATGAGGTATTCAGTGGCCTTTAAGGGAGCACTCAAAACTAAACATTAGACCTTAAAGGCCTAGTTAAATCCTTCTATAAGTGACCCCACCTCAAAAAAAAAAAAAAAAAAAAAAAAACACACACAAACAAACAAAACGTGTATTGTACACATCCTCTGTGTATTGATCTTAATCTAATTGCCTAATTGTCTTATCAGATCTCCGATTTTAATATCAAGCTGTGCAGATTTTGAGGTTTTATTATAGAAATGGCCCTGCGCCAATAAACAGGAAATTAGCCCCTACTGTGACATCAGTGCAATTCCGAGGAGATGCACAGCAGGGAATTGCCATGCCAAACATTCCTTAAACTACCCCTTTAAGCTGCCAATTGACACAATCTTGAATGCTATGGGATTTTTAAGCTTAAGCAAAACGCTATAAAATGAGATATGTTTACGCTCTGAGGGAGGGGGCATTAGTGAGTAACAGACTTTTAAACTACGTTGCCCTAAGTAATTACTTGTAAGTTTTATATATACTATATCTTCCATGTATATGATCGTATATGAGATAAAGTTGGTTAATCATCGTTCTTAAGTTCTACGAAGGTTTTCTAATAATAGCGCGAATTGGTGTAAACTACGTTACTGTTAATACGTAACATAAAAAGCAATGTTTTCATAGAAATAATATGTCACACAGAGTGCTTATAAAAATAAAGTCATGTTATTTTTCTTGATGAAAGAGGTATGCCATGTTTCAAATAAGTATTAGACAATTTAATCAATAAATCCCTAAACTTTGTTATGATTGTGCAGATAACGCGTGTGTAATTTACGTTACTTTAAGTTATATTTTGCATAATAACGATCGATGCTGGTAAATTACAAATACCCTTTACACAATTAATCACTATAGTTATACACACATTCCACTATGGTTTTATTTCTAATTTGATCCAGTGATTAAACCTAAGTAACCATGATAACGTTACTAAGACAAAAGATTTGAATGTTATTGAATGTTACCTGTAATCAGGTTGATTACCCTGATTTATTCAAGTAAGTTGTATGAAAAAAAAGAACTGTGCCAACATGCTTGATATCTGGTCCCGAAACAAGAACTGCGACGGACTGGATGGCATTTATTGGCACCAATTACATACTAGTGACCTAAATGGTATGTTTACTTTTCAACCAGTAGAAACTTGACAACTTTGCAAAAATGTTTTGAGACCCTGTTGTTCTACGAGAAATATGTTAAAATCTTACAAGTCTGGAAGGTGCCAATGTTGAAATATTTCACAAGAAGGCATTGTTTTCATCTTAGGGCATTAAAACGTTCATTGTTAGATCTCCGGATGTCCTAGTCGTTCGAGCGAGGTATTTTAGGGGTTTTTTCATACTGGTGTAGGTAACATAGCTTCACAAGGTGTGACACAACAATGGCGCCCCTTTAAATCCTAGAAAAGGACTATTACCAATTCCATATGGCTTCATTGTCTAAACTTGGTCACCTTCTTGAAGGAACCGAATGCATTATCTGCTGCCTGGTAAACCAAAATATACACAGGTGAACAAATTGAGATATGACACATTCTGCAAAGAAGAACCTAGGCTCTCAAGGTTTCTCTCTAGACTCGTATAACAGTATCAACATGAGTTGTAGAGCACCCCCTAAAATGCAAGATCACCAGGTCAACTACCAATTGAACGTCTGGCAATACTTCCATGAAAATTGCACATTACGACTTTGAGATATAAAATGAAGTGTTTGGATAAAAGTGCCAAGTAGTATCGAAAACGTGTGGACGTGTGGTAAGATTGTTTCACAAGAAATTATTTAAATTTGTGTACCAATGAAGAAGAAACTTACAGTGACTCGGAAAAGGACGATGAGGAAGTGGAGCTTGATAATATGACTGACATCGTATTTGAAGATAAATCTGATACAGCCTAGAACAGGGTATGTTGCTATATTAAGAGCATATCGGTTAAAGTGACATTCGTATTCTAAATCAATACACACACATGTATAACAAGCATAATTTTTGGGTGAAAAAAACTTTTACTTTTGTAACTTGTGCAATGATGCATTTTTTGAAAATATTATTTACTGATAACAAGATTGTAACAGTGTATTTAATATCTTAACACGTAGTTTTCTGAGATTGGTGAGTACTAAAGATTTACTGTGGTCTATTTTCGTCTCATAAGGTAGAAATACCGTGTTGTCTGCACCTTGACTTCAAATTACACTCAGTATTCTTCATAAGAATGTTTGTTTTCGAGATGTATTTATCCTTTCTGGTTTATTAAAACAATATCATTATTTGTGGTAAATCATATTTGGGAGTAATAGTACATCTTTAAAATGATTTCGAACATTAAATGAGGTTACTTAACTTCATTGATTGCAGAATGTTTTATAAATTTAACTATTATATATGACTTTAAAAATGTGTAGACATTTTCTTCATGTTAATTATGCAAAATTGGTAAGATGTATCAGCATAGAAATTTGTCACGTATATGACACATAATGTTAATAAATAACATTTTTTAATGTAATGTAAGAGAACTACATGTAAAGGAACACATTTTTTTCGAGGGTGTACAGCAAATTTCCAGACTGTGTTTTTATCATATTGTGTACAATTTTAATTATATTGTCCCCGTTGCATGGTTAATGGTATTCTTGTTAACACCGGTAACGTAAACTACAATTGACGAATGCAATAGTATTCCCATTTAAGATGTATTTGATATTTCTAGTCCATTAACATAAAATATTTTAGAGTGGTACGTTAAGACTTATTGAGTCAAATGTCAAGTCATGTAATTGAAATTTGAAGTAAAGTATTTTATATGCAGATTAGAATTTTTGTCATATAACTTTTACTTAAATTTAAAGGTCGTTCAATTTGTTTTTGCAATTTAATCTTGCATAACAGATTAGAATTGTGATGTGAAAAGTGTGAAGTTAAAAACATCTTGTCCTGTTTTCAGAAATTTACAAAGTAACGTATTGTTTTACAAAGTAACGTATCCTACATGCACATTCATCAGAAAATGTGAATGTTTTTCTGAATAATATTTGTAATATGCCTTTGTGTCATAACCAAGGATCACTGTATAGATGGGATTGCAAATTGCAAAATGACGCTAAATGCTCATTGTAAGCATTATTTGTTTAATATGTATAAACAGCCAACATACTTTTCTGATGATGTAACGTAATATAAATGAGAAAGTTTACCTTGACATTATGTCTTATTAGTTCTGTCCGAATTTTAATGTCTAATTAAAGATTTCTCATCAAATCGATGCAGATTATTTTGATGCTTGTTTATCGTCATACAATATTGCAAGTTTTGAAGTAACGTAAATTAGTGAGCCATGAAACATCTTTGTTTTCAGCTAAAAAACTAAAGATGTGTAAAATTACGTCATATATTATTGAATTAAAACAGTTTTCTACACTTTTTAATTTTTAAAAAGACAGTAGTTTAGAAGTGAACGCTATGTTCGAAAAACTATTTGGTAACAAACTTTAAAATGCTGTAGTTTCCAAACGCCCCAACGGCCAAGGCGTAAACATGTCTTAAACTGTTAGTAAGACTTTCATAAAATCATGGTCTACAAAATTTTAAGGGGGGGGGGGGGCGATGACAGGCGATTCTTCTAATGTACCAGTCAAAATCTGCGAAATCGCGGCCGAGCGTTCATACTTCATGAACGCACAAAAAATAAAATCAATCCTTAACATTACTTACAAAAAATTGGAAAGAGAAATCTGTAAATTAAAACCCATTTACAGAGGGTAAATAAACAATTTTCGTGCACTTTTCTACCTTTCATACTTTATACTTCATACGTGTTTTCATTTATTAGTGAGTGCTCCAATAAAAGTGTTTTTTTTTTTTTAAAGTAATCAATTCTTTATCTGATATCACACATTGGAATAACAATACAATTATCAGAACAAGAGCATCTGGCTTTCGATCCATGCTGTTCGTCATAACCTGCCCAAAACTAGAATATGATCATCGCAGTTTAAAATAGATTTCGTAGATTGATGAATCATAAAGCTCAGGATTCAAGGTAGGGCAAGTATTCCGAAGACATATTTTTTTTTATAAATATGCACTTTGTACTGTATAATATACTAACATTTTAGACCCGAAGGCTTTGCGAAAAACTCAAACATATCAGCATTAACGCTATATCGCAAATTAAGTGGCCGGTACAACAAAGCCGAGCGGTTCAAAGTTTATTGCAGTTCTGACAATAAAAAGTAAAACAAACGCTTTCATAATGTATTATTGTTTGACGTGACATTTTCTTCCGTGTTCGTTATGTCAAGTACAAAATATATTGTTTTGTCTGTGTACTCTTAAGAGAACAATGCTTAGAATGAAACAAGAGATTGAATAAAACAAAGAATCGAAAGTATTGTTCATAATCGTGAATACAATCTGAGTGTTGGTTAAAAGAGTGCATTGCCATGAACGTTATTTATTTAATAGCCTCAGTAACTCCAAAGTCAATTCAAATGGCCAGGGTGCGTTGTTACTCCATACACTTTGACAATGCTCACAATATCAATTACCAAAAAGGCAAAACTAGTCCAAGGCTTATAAGTAAAAACTGGGAAACTGCAATAAGTTCTAAATCACAAGAATGGAATGATAGTTGAATACTTTTACTATACTTTATACTAATACTTTTGGGATATCATTAAAGGGTGCTGACTTTCCCCTGCCATTCCCTATATTATGAATATGCATAAAAAATGCTGATTTCCATTTACTATTTCACATGGAATTATTAAAAGGTTGACACAATGCTTTGCAGACTAAATTTTAAGTCTTACGTAGTAGTAAAATAGCTTGTTCACGTCTAAATTACTATGAATATCGATTGTATTTTTATTCTGAAATTTCAAAATTACGTACGACGTACGGAGGTAACTCAACTCCATTGTTGCCTTATCTTTATCAGTAAACATATATATATATACTTACTGACATCTAAACATATTAAGTGTTTTCATTGTTTTCCAGTATTTTCTCGAACTATTTTGAGATTTTTTAAGTGTATAGAGATTTGGTTTAGCTCACCTATTCGAAGAATAAGGAGGGTTTAACTCAGTGTGTGCATGTATACCACTAGTCTGGAGTTCCTTCCCCTAACACTATCGTTATCGTTTTCGTACTGTATGAAATATCAGTAAGCAGGGAACCAGACTAGTGGCCCCGCAATGCCGGATGAATGCGATGGTTTTGGCTTTGCGCAAAATATAGCGGGGAATGGGCCTTATCTATTTCTTTAAAAAGAATAGTGCCTTAATAAAAATCAATGACTTTTCATGAATATACCAATAACGGCGATATATCTTAACTAAGAAGACAACATTACTGTTTAATTCCTGTATCATTTATTTGCAGGTCTTTAATAAAACTTAAACGTTCGCCTGACGCTGATCTGAACACAATCTCATTAAAATCAGATCCCCAATACACACCGTTCAAATACCGAGTAAATATTTGCATGTCAAATGTATTCAGTTGCCTAGGAGTATGATCGAAATGTTTATTGGTCCCAGATTTTGAAAAGGAAGATCATGTTCTAATGGCTGTTTGACTCACAGTCATATTTAATGTCTTAATATGTTTGCTACGATCATAATTAAAACACATTCAATTGAAGTATAAACACTCTTAAAGCGAGATTTACGATGCATGATACGCGGTGGTAAAGGGCAAATTGCCTCCAATGCGGAAGTCCCTGCTCCTGCTCATTGCCTTATTTATTTCAATTGACACATGTCAGTGAATGGCAGTAAATAAATGCATGGTTATTCCAGCTCATACCATTGACACTGTGGGGAACGGACACCGGTTATAGCCCAAAAAGTGATAAATCGATAAGCATTTGATTTTGATACATGATAAGTTTTTATCATTTTTGTTGTATTTTATGATGATATATTTATATAACGTATTAATTTATTAAAATAGAAGAATTTCGAATAGCTTGATCCTTTGCAGTATACGACTATGGTGGAAATGTGTCTCCTCACTTGTCTAAGAGTAAAATATCGCCGAAAGTTGCTTGATCGCTCACAAAAATTTTTTTATGTAAGGTGGTACGATTTCAAACATGAAACAACAAATAGAAAATAAAAAAATCTGAATCGAGCAATTTTATTGTAATCTCAGCCTCTAATATTGTATAAGATATCAACACGATATATTTTGTTATTACCGAGATATTCATATTTTTGATGATCTAAAGGTATACGTCTTGCTATAACTTGCACATCACTTGGATACCAAGTTAGTATTAAACGTTCGTATGATAAATATCTATAAAGACCTAAGATTGAACAAAAAGTTCGAAATAGACATTCATGTATATATACTGTATATAACACAGAGTGTTACTATCATTTTTGTCCCATTTTACATGCTATCCCCAGTATACATTTCTGAACTATGAAACTATCCTCAGTTCATAATACGGCTATCCTCGGTTCAGTTCTGTGACATTTCTATATTAGCATATCTTGAACAGTTTAAAACTTTCATTGACAGTTCTCACAAAGCATTATAACGTACACCATAGTCCAAATTAAGCATTTAACTATTAGTTCAAACACTTGTTTTATTTGTAGATACGGTAGATAAGCGTTAACACAGCACGATCTTACCTCTGGTAAAGAAAAACAACTGCATATTTGTGAGTTTACTTATCACTTTTTGAGCTATATCCGCGGTGTCCGTTCCGCATAGTGATTGACAGTTACAACTTTCCTAATATAAATGTTTTTAAAGCTGAATGGTTTGTTATTTCAAACAGAGGCTGAACATGCTGGATTTTTTTTACATTTTCAACGCCTTCACCGCAGTTGGTTGTACACTTAACCGGATTGAGTCACTTTAAATTTATCGAATACACAATGGTTACGTTCAACAATTTTTGTTTTTCTTATAATTGAAAAACCTAAAAAGAAATCTAAAGATGTTTTATGTTTATTACACATGTGTAACTTTCTCTCCATATATGGTGTTCACTGTCGGGGTCGTGAAGCATAAGAAACCTCGTCCAAAATGATCAATTGTCTGTAGAATAAAGGAGTTTAATTATTTAGTAGTCTGTGACCTACAGCCAGAGCTTTTTAGAAATAGCAAAGTGTTGACTGCTACTCAATTTATAAAGGGAAATCACTCCACTTTGTTTTGGTGACCAACGCTGTCAAAATAAATGTTCTTTTAACTAAAAAGTAGGATTTAAATTGTAAAGCTTCATCTTCAGTTAAAATTAAACCTGGATTTGTAAAATTATTTTATTTTATACGAATAACTTGTTAACTTCTCTGCCATTTGATTCGCGATACAGTGAACTCGACATTTTCGGGTAAGTCTGTAATTCACGTTTTTGAAATTATGACATAACTTATGCCATAAGTTATGGCATCAGTAACTGAGTAAGGCCCATCGCGTCGAAAAAATCTAGGTTGTAAGATCCGTTGATATGGGTGATTTGAACCGCCAATCATGTTTGTATCAGGGGTCTCAATAAAGATCTTATTTTTAGTTGAGTCGATTTGTACAAAGGTTAAAGAATAAAAATTCAAAAAAATAAAATTGTATGTTTATTATCATTAGTAACAGTTCCCCCATCATTATAAATAAGCCTGTGATTTTTTAAAAATTGAATGGGTGGGGGAGGGGCTAGTCCAAATAATTGTAAGTTGACGGATTTTTGTTAGATTTTTGATATGGCAGATCCTTCGGAAGAATCCCATATAACACGTCTATTATTTTAGACTAGGGGAGGGGCGTGGTCAAAGGGGTCAAAACAATGCACCCTCCCCCTGTGTATCTTATAAGTTGTTTACACACTTAGCTTTTGTTTGAACATTGCCAATTTGTGTGAATAGCAACGATCAAATTAGCCCTCAAGTCCCATGCCAAGGCCTGCACTTTTTATCTCAAGTCGGTTATTTTCCTAACTTGGCAGACCTGGCGGGCCTGAGTATTTTGAATCAACAAGGTAAAAAGAAACTTCTAAAATAAATTTAAAAAAAAGAAAAATTTGACTTAAATGTCAACTTGATGTACATTCACCTTGTTATGCAGACACTTGCATGCATAATGACCTCACGTATGTACCAGGTACATTATTGTGAAAACCAAGCAGTTTCAGACTGAATTGAATTTTGAAGACCGTTTCCTGCATGTTTAATGCGAATAATTTCGTGATGCGGTCAATTTTAATTGTATTTACTATTTAACCATTTCCTTCCCTTTCATTTATGTTTGCCTTCAATATGTCACATGATTAATGTTTAACAAAGTCAACAACAACAACTAAAGTCCACTAAGTTTTGAGTTTGCATCCACTTTTTCATAGTTCAGGTATTTGTGTATATCAATTATTTGTTTTTGCTTCTTTCTTATTTTTACGAGGTATGTTTAATTGTTAATCCATTTATTGTTTATTTATTGGTTTTGAACTTGTTTGTTATATATGCATTCGCGACTTTCAAATTTTTGCATTTATTGATGTCAATCATTTTTAGCTCTACTGGCCAAAGGCCAGAAGAGCTTATGCGATAGTAATGTGTACGTAGTATGTGCATCTGTGCGTCCGTGCGGTCGTGCATTCGTGCGTCTGTAAACAATTGCTTGTGAACACGGTACAGTCTTCAGTTTTGAATGTATCTCGATGAAACTTGTACAGTATTTAGATATCCATTAGAGCTGGGTTCCTTTCGAAAACCAGCCAGATCCGCCCATGCATGCCTAGATTATGGCCCTTGATAGTATAAAAAAATGCTATTGTGTAAACAATTGGTTGTAAACAATTGGTTGTGAACACGATACAGTCTTCAGTTTTTATTGTATCTCAATGAAACTTGTACAGTATCTAGATATCCATTAGAGCTCGGTTCCTTTCGAAAACCAGCCAGATCCGCCCATGAATGCCTAGATTATGGGCCATGAAAGTTTTAAAGAAATGCTCTCTATTTTTAGCCAGGTCTGCATGAGCGAAGTCTATTTTTAGCCAAGTTTACATGTACATGTAAATTCAAGTCTAGAGTTAAGGGAGACAATTTGCAAGTCTAGGATTTTGAGAGACAATTTGCTTTTTGCTTCTGCAGCTGATTTTGTGAATTACTCTGCCTTGTTCTTGTTGAAAGCCCAAAGGCCATTTTTTAGCTTTAAGTTCTGTAGTTTGCGCATTCATATTAACAAAATTGGTTGTGAATGTTTAAGTTATGCACCTGGTGTCATTACTGGCCACACCCAGGGTTCACAGGTTTGGTAAACATAAATCTGGAAAGGTTTGAAAATCTTTTTGTGTGTTCGTGCATCCATCTCAGCACAATTGATTGTGAATGTTTGTTCAAATTGATCAATGTTGTCTTAGGATGCCCTTGACTTTGACCTTTTGACCAACTTTTTTTAACTTTTAAAACTACAGAAATTTTTACTATGAGTACAGTTTTGAAAGCATTTTTTTTTTTGTCAGATGACTTTTACTTGGCACATATTAAAATAGTTCATGGAACTAATCTGCTTACAATACTTTCTGGGCTCAGATGTTGAACGTGCTACGTTTTCAGGTAAGCGAAACACAAAACATAAACCATATGTCTGTTGCCTTTTACCCATACATGCATGCTCTGGATTGATATGACCACAAAAGCCATGCCAGTAGAGCATAGGCCCTTTTGGGCCTCTTGTTTCTCTTCCATCACACTTCTTACTGTTTTCAATATTATAATTGGGCCGGTTAATTATAGTGTAGGATAGTACAATTATGTCACTTACAGGCCTTTCGGGTCACCCAATCACTCCAGAGATATCATATGGCCCTTAAAGCGCTAAAATCATACAACATGATATTCATGATGTCAGATCAAATTCTGATGACAATGGGCAACATAACCAGTTGGCCGCCATTTTCTTTAGTGCCTTGTTTGCAAATGAGCAATGAGCAGAAATCTGAGCAATTGTAAGCGTTTTGTGTTTTTTTTTTACTTTTTATGGGAATTCAAGACAACAAACAATGATAATATTAGAAAGGCCGTATATGGAGATACTGCAATAAAGGAAACAAAGCATTGACCATAATTTATAACATAAATTATCACATTGCACAGACTTAGGAAGTCAGCTTCACAAGAATCGTTGATTCATAATTCGCGAAATTCATTAAAGAGAGGACTGTATTAACAAAAAGTTAAACAGGAGAAGTCATACAAATACAAAGTTGTACAATATATATGGTATCAATTGAAATTATCCTGTATGCATGTTAGGTGTAAACAACAGGGATGACTATCGAAAAGTTGTTACTATCAGTTTCTTTTATTTTCATTTATATGTTGATAACTAAAAGTGATAAAACATGTTCTTCAGCCTAAAGCATAAAATAAATGAAGAAATACAGTTTTATCTGACCTTTAACTACCAATGTCTATGTATTGAATCTTGTAATAAAGGATAATTTATTATGTTACTACGGTAAGACATTTTACTGTATAACACACACATGGGACAATCCTTCCCAACCTTGAACGACTTAGTAGAGGTATGATGAACTAAATATGAAGAGTTTGTGGGCCAGATGATAAGGTGTTAAGGCAATCAGACATAAGAAAAATTTAAAATTTGGACTGGATAATTTTGACTGATGTTGACATAGAGACTGCCTTCCACTTATTAACAGAGCAATGTCGTAAAAGTTTTGATTCATCAATTCGCTATATTCTGCTCTACATATCATGAAAAGCTCAATTTGTGTAAATTCTGAATCATACCCTGTAAATGTCTCACATTACTTCAAACATAGACGAAACTTGTTTATGTTTGAAGTAAGGTGGGAAATGTTCAGGGTATGATTTGAGCTCCCCTCATAATTGCTCGTAGTGATTATCATGTGCAAGGAAATTCTGTGCATCTATATTTGCAGAGTAAAGTGTAGTCATTTATCATGCAGCACCTTCTTCTCTTTGAAGCATAAAACTATTTTTTATTCATCAGTGGAGGTCACTACATAGAAGTTATCTATGGGTTTTGCTACTGTGCTTGTATTAATCAAAAATAATATTAGGAAGATACAGATGACCAACACTTAAAGATGGATAAAGTTAGTCATTTCATACAAAATACAGCGTCCACAATATAAATGTTTAAACTTGGTATACATAATGGTTGAAAATCGTTGTTTACCATTTTTAGCAATAAAATGAGGTTTAAGCAAGTAATTTGACTCAATGAAATATGATACTTGAACCACAGGCAGCAGTTACGTTGGCAGGACCCACTCTATTGCCACGCTCCGCCCCCCCCCCCCCAATTTTTTTTTTAAATAAGAATGAAAATAAAACAACAACAATCTAAACATCAACCAAAAATTCCACCAAAAATAATCCCAGTATATACTATTATTACTTAAATGCCACAGCTTAAACCCAATTTTGGTGACTCACTTTAATGAGGTAGGCAGGTATTAATTTCAATTAATGTCATTGATTTGAGTTTGATGGGATGCAACTTTATCTGGAGCTATTTGCTGCATGCCTGTATAAACATACTTACTTGTAGTTCACAGGTGTTATACTTAATACAAAAATTGAACTGCACAGTGTATACTGATTTATTGGAAAATACAAGTACAGTTTCCATTTCTTAATCATTTCAGATATACAACTAGACAGGGTAGACTGAGAAATCGTAATGTCAGTGCGGAACATATGCTGTATAGGGGCGGGATACGTAGGGGGTCCTTCGTGCAGCGTGATCGCCTACAAGTGTCCGGATATCACTGTGTCCGTAGTTGACCTCAGCCAACAGAGGATTGACCAATGGAACTCCGACAATCTCCCCATATTTGAGGTAAATGTTATGTCACTGCATGGGATGTGGTTTTTTGGTTAGTTGCCTGCAGACAGCTGTATACAATTCAGTGTGTTATTTTTTTCACATAAAGGAGGCCTGGGACTGAGATTATAAACTGTATCAAGTCTGAGCTCAGACTCAAGTGGCAATACTGTAAATCTTCATTTCATTGTAACTTTTTTCCTTGTTAAGTGTTGGCGATGCAATTTCCTGATTTTCATTACTATTTGAAGTAGAACAATTATTTGCATTTTTTTGTAAAAGGAATAGATATATTTATCATCATTTGATTAAAGTGCTTTTCTGAGTTTGAACTAGATTCAGATTTGAGACTGTTTGTAATTATGGGCCTCTTAGGGCCCTTGGAATAGTGAAAATAGTGACAAAATGACTTAAATTGTGAATTCACCGTAGTATAATTTAAATATAACAAACTGCCTCCTTTATTATCCTGGGTTTGAATTTTTTTAAAAGAAACTTTGGGACTTCAATTAAACATATATTATCTGAACTACATTTGTAGCTGACTGTTATTGTTTTTAGGATTGTGAATTTTGAGTCCAGTTTTTATGAAAAAAGTTTACTTTTGGAGGAGATTGTGAATGGGGCAGGTACTTGTAAAAAAATATGTTCATATTTGTAACTTAATGTATGTTGAATCTTGATTCTTAAACCTGTTGTTAAAGAAGAGGTTTTACTGAATTGGCCACAGGAATTCATAAATTTCTTTTATTAATGTTAGCAAAAGTTAATAGCTATTTCATATTCAAGATTGAAAATGTTTTGTCAATGGCTCTTTTGATGAACATACATTTTGCCTGAGTCTATATACTCACACCAAAGTTAAATATAATTTACATATTATATTCATAACCCTATGAAATCAGTTTTTGTAAACATTTTAATCATTATAAACATAAGCAAGATAAAGGTTTTTTTTAGTACCGGTAGTCTCCAATAGAACATTAGGTTTAAAAATAATCAAATCCTTATTTATCATAAGGAGTAAAAAAATAAATTGTTTGTTTCCATTAACCCAACTGACCCTACACAACATTTTGATGTAGTGGTCTGTTTTTTGTCATAATATCCTAAAAATGTTCGTTTATGTTAAAATTTGACTATTTTATATTAAAACTATCTACAAATGCGATATCCTGATATAGATTGGTTTGGTACCAATTTCCCATTTCTCCAAAAAAAAAAGGCCTACCTACCAACCCTATTTTTATTTTGAGATGTAAGTGGAAACAAAGAATTTTGTTTTGGCCTAATACAGACTGTTATAAATAGAATAAGCTTGTGTTCCGGAAATTTTTAACTTCAGGCAGACTTTCAGATCCCTTTTTCACTTATACATGTAGAAATGCAAATGCATAAACTTAAATTAATAGTCAATTTCCTGAACAATTAAAAGTGTTTCATTTTTAATGGGTTTAATTAAGATTTGTCCTAGATTTGAAAGTTTCAGTGTAATGCTAAGGAAGCACATTTGTTCTTCTAAAAATCTAGGTGAATTATTTTTTATTACGGTAATACTTTTGGTTAATTTTCTTCAAGAACAATTGAGGTGAATTGTTTTTATGTAGACCGGGCAGTGACTTTTAATCTACTGATGAATTATTGTTCCTTAAAACCTTAACCGTAAGTGATCATTATTATTTCTTTAAGGACAGTTTTTGTGTTGTTTTTCCTTGAAAAAGCATTCAGGTGATATGTTTTTTTATTAAGCTCTTAAGGTCAGTTGTTCTTCAAGAACATTTAAGGTGAATGGTTCTTCAAGAACATTTAAGGTGAATGGTTCTTCAAGAACATTTAAGGTGAATGGTTCTTCAAGAGCATTTAAGGTGAATGGTTCTTCAAGAACATCTAGGGTAAAAGGTTCTTCAAGAACATTGGAGGTGAATGGTTCTTCAAGAACCTATGGGGAATAGTTCTTAAATACATTTAAAGTGAATGGTTCTTCAAGAACTTTTAGGGTGAATGGTGCTTTACAATATTTAAGGTCAATAGTTACTCAAGAACATTTCAGGTGAATGTTTCTTTAAGAGCCCTGAAGGTGTATTGTTCTTATTAATAACACTATGTGAATTGTTATGTAAAAGTTAGTTAAATTTCCATGAAAAGAAAACCATAATGATTCCATTCCTTTTAAAATGGACCCTATCCATTAAATTAATAGTAAGTACACACAGATGTAATATTTCCATTACAGCCAGGTCTGGATGAAATAGTGAAGTCTGTACGAGGCAAGAACCTGTTTTTCTCAACAGACATCGACAAAAGCATACAGGAGGCAGATCTGATTTTCATCTGTGTAAACACACCCACAAAGAGCTATGGTCTGGGAAAGGTAGGGCAGTTTTACCATTTTGGGTTCACTGTTTATAACTAGAGGTTTTATAGTCAGTTGTTAATTATATTTTTATTATTTTTAAGTGTGATCTTATATGTAATTTAGAACATTAAAATGCTTTATACAAAAGATTGCTTTAACACCTGATTCTCCCATGATGGAAATAATGTTCTTATATAAAGCCTAATAAAATAAATAAATAAAAGATATAACCCTAACCAAACCATTTTAATGGCCTGATCAAAGACTGATTTATGACAGAAATCTTATATTAAACTTTTAATTTTTAAACAATCCTAAGCTAAGGCCAACAAAAAGAAAGTTTGGTTAGGTACATCTTTATCAAAAACAGGGTATGTAGTGACATTGGGGGTAGGCTTTTTTATTAGGCAGGTTTTCACATAGTGAAATTGCTCATTAAAATGCCAAACGTCATTGTTCAGGCAGGCGGGCGGTGTCAAACTCACCTATGAAACTGAATAATTTCAGTAATTGACATATCTTGACCAAACTTGGTCTATAGGTAGAGTTTATAGATACCTTTCATGGGATTGCATTTGGGGTCCCTAGGGTCAAGGTCAAGGTCACTGTTACTAAAAATAGAAAAATGGTTGAAACTGAATAACTTTAGTTAGGGTTGACATATCTTGATCCAACTTGGTATAAAGGAAGAGTTAAAGATACCTTTGATGGGATTGTGTTTCGGGTACCTAGAGTCAAAGTCAAGGTCACTGGTACCAAAAATAGAAAAATGGTTGAAGCTGAATAACTTTAGTTAGGGTTGAAATATCTTGACCCAACTTGTTATAAAGGAAGAGTTTATGGATACCTTTCATGGGATTGCTTTTAGGGTCCTTAAGGTCAAGGTCACTGTTACTAAAAATAGAAAAAGAGTTGAAACTGAATAACTTTAGTCAGGGTTCACATATCTTGACCAAACTTGGTATAAAGGAAGAGTTTATGGATACCTTTCATGGGATTGCATTTGGGGTCCCTAGCGTCAAGGTCACTGTTAATAAAATACAGGCTGAAGTTCTTCTGTCAATCATTGAAAACCTGGTTTTGTTGCATTGCAGCGTTTCTTGTTTATATTTTTTTATAAGGCTTTATTTATATAAAGAATGTTATTGTCATAATTCGGGAATGGTGTTTAAGTAATCGTCTGTATAAATCTTTAAATGTTTTAAACTACATATTAAAATACACTCTTAATTTTTTATTTTTTTTACCAACATTCTATAAAAACAGTAGGGTCTGATAACCAAAACAAAAGTGTTTTTTTAGGCCTTACATTTCTTAAACTGAGCTGTTTTCCTTCTCATATTCTCTTGATTATTAAGGCGTTTGTGTAAATCAGAGAACAATTATATGTTCTTATTAATCACCAAATGTTCCATTAATTCTCAATTTTCTCTTTTGATGAAAGACTCAGATTAGATGTAAAAGCTGTTGCAAAGTTGTTGTATATCTGCTGAACGGAATTGTTAATAAACACACCAGCTGACAGTCCGTCCAATACATTTCTAATTTTCTGATATTATCAGAATTAATGGATCATGTAACGCTAATTAAAGGGACTAGACACCAGAAGATACAATTGCAAGAATAAAAGAAAATTGTCAAAAACTGTATATAAAATTGATATAATTGTGTACAACACAATGAATCTTACCCACTGATGTAAATTCACATGGATTATGAGACATACATCTTTTGCAGTTTTTGCTCATTTTTTAATTCAAATTTTCTATGGTTGTCTTACAAGTAAACCCAAGGTTGAAAACTAGCATCAATATCTATCTGTACTCAAAAACAGATATGATTTAAACTGGGAAACCATTATGCCCTATTTATAAACAGGGAAACTCAGATGAGACAGCAACATGATTGTTGCGTTGTTGTTTTTTTAATCATGAAGAATGACATATCATCGGCCTCCTACTAGATCACATTAACAATTCTAGGCTTAATTTTAGGAAATACGGTATTTGCCAATTTTTGAGCCATCTGGTCTAGTCCCTTTTTAATTAAACTGTTAAATTAGAGTAAAAAATGTGGGATTGGCTGGACCGAAAGTCAAAGTCCCCGCTACTCCCCCGACCTGGGGGAGGGGGGTGGTAACAATTGACTGGTGCATTAAATTGTTGTGTAGGTTTTTGCATTCACATAAAAAAACAATATTATTTTAATGACTCCAATCAAGAAAGTTCTGTATAAGTTAAAGATAGATGTGGTTAATTTTGAACTTAAAATGTTCATTAACAAATTAATGCAGTAAAACATGAGATTGAAATAACAGTAAACCATCTGTAAACGTGTTTCCAGGGAAGGGCAGCGGACTTGAAATACATTGAGTCGGCAGCGCGGATGATAGCGAATGTGTCATGCGTGTCTAAGATTGTAGTGGAGAAGAGCACAGTTCCCGTCAAGGCCGCGGAGAGCATTAGTAACATTCTACGAGCCAATCATAAACCTGGCGTCAAATATCAGGTATATACACATTATCTGTGTCTGTGCCTTAATTATTTTTCAGCACTTAATTGACCTTTTGGAAAAGAAAATTTAACTTGCCTAAACACAGTTTAACTTGCCAAAAATAACCAATCCATGTGTAAATATACAAAAGCCAATATTTCAATATAATATTAACTTCAATCAGGATTTGTGAATTGTTGATGAAGAAGTTATGAAAACAGAGGGATCTAAATTTCGGAATATTCCACTTGCCGTTCTGGCAACCACCTTGAATTTTGACTTGCCCAAAACAGTATTTACTTGTCCCGAGCTTCGTGCAACCCAGTTACGACAGAAACTGCATTATATCATATTTTACATGTGTACATGGATGCTGAAAGATATTAATAATTATGTGTAATTGAACACTGAAAGATAATCATGGGCCAGAAATGGTGTTGGACTAACTTAAACTAAAATCAAGGTAAAAAGCCCGGGATTCAGATTGTTAGCTGATGATACAGTTATATAAATGCATATTTCTACGGGACTATAATGATTAAGGGAAAAAGGGCTATTTCACTGATGCTTAATGTTTTGGATTTCACAAATATTTTTATTTTTTAACCATCAGCGATGAATTATCATAATTGGTTATCTAAAAGGAGCTATAAAAGAGCTAATAGTGAAATACAGCTATGAAATTAAGAGTGCATGCAACTGATTATAATTTTAAATTCATCTTTCATCTCTAATGACCATTGCTTGAGAAATATCTCTTTTTTTTTTTTAATTTTGCACTTTTACAATAGATGTAACAAATTAATGTTAGGCCGAAAATAATATTTAAATACATGCTAAAAAGATATAACTGTCATCTTATATTTTCATTGAAATCCACATCTGCCTCAATAATGGTTGTATTTTATAGTTATCTAAGCTGATGGTTAGGCTTACATGTCATCTGTTTCATGTCATCCTATAAATGTAAATCAGTTTATAACTTTCCATATGTTGTAATCATATTCCAACTCCATTTATAAACTCTTCCATACCAGTGCATCTGGAGCTCATTTATCCATTTCATAACATGCATTATGCAGGCTTTTTTTAAGCTGATATTCAGATATGTTTCCAGTGCTGTAGTTGTTGATGTAAAAAGCTTTCAAATAAATGATTAAAAGAAGTACGGTACTTATTATAGTCCACTTACAGAAGTATTTAATATCAAAAATACCAAAAAATTTCAAATTAAATGATGCAAAAATTCAAAATTCCCAAGGATATACATGTATGTCATTCAGCATACAATTTTTCAAGTATTTTATAAAAAAAAATGATCTAATATTTTATGATTTAATTAAGATAAGCAGGGCTTCCGTTAAAGGAAGTTCGGAAGTATATTACTCCCTAGAAATGGGTTAAAAATTGATTCCTTGGAAGTACAAAAACTTCCATAATTTTGAAGAAAACTTCCAAAGTTGAAAGTTTGGAAGTTCAAAATATCAAAACCTTGTATCAATATTAAATTTATAGTCATAATTCAATCAGTTTAAGTGTAAAATTTAAGTGCAATAATTTGATTTTAAATATATTTGTTAAAAAAATAGTTGAAAAAGATATTGTATTATGGAGACTTTAAAACTTCCATACTCAAGTGTAAAACTTCCAAAAGTGATTGACAGGAAGTTCATACTTCCAGTTTCAAATTCTTAATGGAAGCCCTGGATAAGTAATGAATTTTCTCCAGATACTGTCCAACCCGGAGTTTTTGGCGGAGGGTACAGCGGTGACAGACCTAATAAACCCTGACCGTGTTTTGATTGGTGGAGAGCAGACACCCGAGGGACTCGTTGCAATTAAGGCGCTCTCAGATGTGTACCATCGCTGGGTACCAGAGGAAAATATCGTCACTATGAACACGTGGTCCTCGGAGCTTTCTAAGCTGGTGAGGAGGCTGTCTTCATTATGAAAGTCTTAGTCTGAATATTTTGTCAAACATACAGTCATAATTGTGTGAGCAGAATTTACATAACCAGTCAGTAATGAACATTCTTTGAAATGATGCAAATAAGTAGTAAATATTCATTTGTTCAAATTAAGTGTTAAATAATAAATGAAAAATATCTATGCATGATGTTCTAAAAGCATTCATTTTTAATGACAGACAGAATTGCTACCCAGGTATTATAAGGATTGATCGATACTGTATTTCAAGGTTCAGTAGTTTTCAATTGCATCATGAGCTGAACATTTCACAGATTTTGCTCAGAAAAAGATACTTACTTGTGATTGTTTCAGGCGGCAAATGCATTCCTAGCCCAGAGGATATCGAGTATCAATGCCATGTCAGCGGTGTGCGAGGCTACCGGCGCTGATGTGTCAGAAGTCGCACACGCCATCGGGAAGGACTCAAGAATAGGGAACAAGTTTCTCAAGGCCAGTGTTGGTTAGTGTGGACTTTGGCATTTGTCTTAGTCACCATATTGTAATGTACAGTCTTTCCAGCTGAGCCTGCAATTGATACTTTTTTAAGTATAAATAGGGCCATCTTATAAAAGCTATTATCGTACGATCGCTTTTTCGAATGAATATTTCTCAATAATTACAATATCTAAGAGCTCTTTTAGTCAGTTTAGTGGAATTTCATTTTGCACTTTCTACCTTTAAATTTGATTTGTGACATTCTATATATGTAATTGAGATTAGGATTTTTTGTTGTACGCTTGTTGTTTAGATGACCGCAATGATTATTACAGATATCATGTGTGTTCTAAAAAGGTTATAGCATTCTTGAAAGGGAATAAGTGTTAGCTTACCTGTGTTTGTACTATTCATGGTGACAATGCTATCTTACAAAAGCACCTTACAGTGCTTTTGTTTTAGGAGTTTGATAAATATTTTAGGTACCGGTATATAAGTGTAACATTTGTAATGCTAATTTAGGGTTGTACGGTAACCATTCTCAAAGGTAATGCAGTAATATGTGGAACAGGCAAGTTTATTGATTACTAACATTTTTATGAACAGCCTCTATATTTGTAGGGTTTGGGGGCAGCTGTTTCCAGAAGGACGTGCTGAACCTCGTCTACCTGTGTGAATGCCTCAACCTCCCAGAAGTGGCAGCATACTGGCAACAGGTACGGCATTGTCTGAGTGGCTTAACTGAATGTTACTTAAAGGGACTAGACACCAGATGGTCCAAAACTCGGCAAATACATTATTTCCACAAGACAAGCCTAGAAATGTAAAAGTGATATAGTAAAAGGCCAAAAAAACATCATTTTTCATGATTAAAAGAATATTTTGTGACTGTCTCAGCAGAGTTAACCTGTTTAGAATAAGTGCCTAATGGTTTCCCAGTTTATAGTATGCTTTATTATTTAGCATTGTGAAAGTCACATGATTAGTGCAGATACATATACCGAACCTATCTTTGAATTGACTGGGGTTTACAAAGTAGAGTCTTTTGTAGGCTAAGAAATGTTTTCATATCTTTTCAAAAAAGCTATTTAGAAATTAATGTCACTTATCTATTTGTTGACATCGGGTGTGATCCGAGGTGAGCCATGTGAGAACCCCTTTGAAGTCATGTGACTCCTCACCCTGAATTATTCTTTCTTTTCCTTTTTGAAAGCCATATTGATACAGTGAGGAGCCGTCAGGCAATGAATAGTTCTGTTTTTTACTTTTTATATCAAAATATCTATATTTTAAAATTTGTCTAGATCAGATATGTGCTGAAATGTGTATTGAACATTGACACTTGTGAAAATGTTGTAAGAGGAAGATATGTGCAGATCATAAATGCATTAAATATATATGATTTTCTGTTATTTTTTAACGCTGTATTTTATTTTTAAGTAGTGCGTATGCCGAAAGTTAACAAATATCATAAATATCAAAATGATGTTTTAAAATAAAACTTAATTTAAGATGAAAGTAACATTTTGAAATGTGCTTTAACTAGATGTTTTTGCATTTAATATTATTCATATATTCTGTACCAAAATTTAAATGGATCTTCAATAAGATGATAATATGTATGAAAGAAAACTCAATTTAGGTATAAAGTGTTTCATATCATGTAAAAAGGTGTTGTGATTTTTTAAAGCCCCACTCTTGTTTTTCAAGCATTCTTGTTTACATTTAGGCCTAAAAAAATGGTTCAAATTTACCTGACCATACTTTGACAAAGAGGAACCGACTCTTTAGTTTAAAGTCAGTTGGTTAAAAAAAAAACAATATTTTTTTACAAGTGTGTGATTAAATATGTATGGGAGTTTAAAACCTTTAAAGCTTTATACAGAAGATTGCTTTAACACCATTCTCCAATGATGACAATAACATTCTAACACAACGCCTAATACAAAAATAAAAAGCCTACCTGCTTAACCTGTTTTTGAAAAGGATGTTTCCCTAGCCAAACCATTTTTTTGGCCTCATGAATAAAGGAATAAATAACATGTTGAATGAAACCTTTAAACAACTTCTTGTTAAGTACCATTTTACTTGATATCAAAATGTGTCAGAGGTGTGGTGACTTGTTTTAAAGCATTTTCAATTCACCTAAAACAATAGGCATTCAAATGTTGACATGCATTCAAATGTTGACATCTTCATTTTAATAATTATAGTGCCTCGTGGTAACAAATTAATTGTTATTTTATTGTATTAATTATTTTCTAGTTTTTTATTAGCTCACCTGTCACGTAGTGACAAGGTGAGCTTTTGTGATCACTCTTCGTCCGTCGTCCGTCCGTCCGTCCGTCCGTCCATCCGTCCGTCCGTTCACAATTGCTTGTGAACACAATAGAGGTCACAATTTTGACCTAATCTTTATGAAACTTGGTCAGACTGATCATCTCTATAAAATCTAGGTCAAGTTCGATATTGGGTCATCTGGGGTCAAAAACTAGGTCACTAGGTCAATTAGTAGAAAAACCTTGTGAACACAATAGAGGTCACAATTTTAGCCTAATCTCAATGCAACTTGGTCAGAATGGTCATCTCTATAAAATCTAGGTCAAGTTCGATATTGGGTCATCCGCGGTCAATAATTAGGTCACTAGGTCAATTAGTAGAAAAACCTTGTGAACACAATAGAGGTCACAATTTTAGCCTAATCTCAATGCAACTTGGTCAGAATGATCATCTCTATAAAATGTAGGTCAAGTTCGATATTGGGTCATCCGCGGTCAACAACTAGGTCACTAGGTCAATTAGTACAAAACCTTGTGAACACAATAGAGGTCACAATTTTAGCCTAATCTCAATGCAACTTGGTCAGAATAATCATCTCTATAAAATCTAGGTCAAGTTCGATATTGGGTCATCCGCAGTCAATAACTAGGTCACTAGGTCAATTATTAGAAAAACCTTGTGAACACAACAGAGGTCACAATTTTGACCTAATCTTTATGAAACTTGGTCAGACTGATCATCTCTATGAATCTAGGTCAAGTTCGATATTGGGTCATCTGGGGTCAAAAACTAGGTCAGTAGGTCAATTAGTAGAAATACCTTGTGAACACATTAGAGGTCACAATTTTAGCCTAATCTCAATGCAACTTGGTCAGAATGATCATCTCTATAAAATGTAGGTCAAGTTCGATATTGGGTCATCCGCGGTCAATAACTAGGTCACTAGGTCAATTAGTAGAAAAACCTTGTGAACACAATAGAGGTCACAATTTTAGCCTAATCTCAATGCAAATTGGTCAGAATGATCATCGCTGTAAAATGTAGGTCAAGTTTGATATTGGGTCATTCACGGTCAATAACTAGGTCACTAGGTCAATTAGTACAAAAACCTTGTGAACACAATAGAGGTCACAATTTTAGCCTAATCTCAATGCAACTTGGTCAGAATGATCATCTCTATAAAATCTAGGTCAAGTTCGATATTGGGTCATCCGCGGTCAATAACTAGGTCACTAGGTCAATTAGTACAAAAACCTTGTGAACTCAATAGAGGTCACAATTTTAGGCTAATCTTAATGCAACTTGGTCAGAATGATCATCTCTATAAAATCTGGGTCAAGTTCGATATTGGGTCATACGCAGTCAATAACTAGGTCACTAGGTCAATTATTAGAAAACCTTGTGAACAAAATAGAGGTCACAATTTTAGCCTTATCTTAATGAAACTTGGTCAGAATGATCATCTTAACATAAGCTAGGTCAAGTTCCATATTGGGTCAACCCAGGTCAAAAACTAGGTCACTAGGTCAATTAGTAGAAAAACCTTGTGAACACAATAGAGGTCACAATTTTAGCCTAATCTCAATGCAACTTGGTCAGAATGATCATCTCTATAAAATGTAGGTCAAGTTCGATATTGGGTCATCCGCGGTCAACAACTAGGTCACTAGGTCAATTAGTACAAAAACCTTGTGAACACAATAGAGGTCACAATTTTAGCCTAATCTCAATGCAACTTGGTCAGAATAATCATCTCTATAAAATCTAGGTCAAGTTCGATATTGGGTCATCTGCGGTCAATAACTAGGTCACTAGGTCAATTATTAGAAAAACCTTGTGAACACAACAGAGGTCACAATTTTGACCTAATCTTTATGAAACTTGGTCAGACTGATCATCTCTATGAAATCTAGGTCAAGTACGATATTGGGTCATCTGGGGTCAAAAACTAGGTCAGTAGGTCAATTAGTAGAAATACCTTGTGAACACATTAGAGGTCACAATTTAAGCCTAATCTCAATGCAACTTGGTCAGAATGATCATCTCTATAAAATTTAGGTCAAGTTCGATATTGGGTCATCCGCGGTCAATAACTAGTCACTAGGTCAATTAGTAGAAAAACCTTGTGAACACAATAGAGGTCACAATTTTAGCCTAATCTCAATGCAACTTGGTCAGAATGATCATCGCTATAAAATGTAGGTCAAGTTTGATATTGGGTCATTCACGGTCAATAACTCTACCGAGATTATTCAAATTATGCCCCTGAAGTGATAAGAGGCCCCACCTAGGGGGTCACAAGTTTTACATAGGCTTATATAAGGAAAGTGTTTTAAAAATCTTCTTGTCTGAAAATGCAAGGCCTACGCATTCAATATTTGGTATGTATCATAACCAAGTGGTCCTCTACCAAGATTGTTCAATTTATGCCCCTGGGAGAAGAGGCCCTATCCTGGGGGGAGTCACAAGTTTTGCATAGGCTTATATAGAACAAAAAACTTCTTGTCTAAACCAACAAGACATTGGCATTTTATATGTGGCATAACCTAGTGGCCCGCTACCAAGATTGTTCAATTTGTGCACCTGTGGTGAAAAGAGGCCTCACCCTGGGTGTCACAAGTTTTACATAGGCTTATATAGGAAAAAACTTTAAAATTTTCTTGTCTGAAGCCACAAGGACTAGGTCTTAAATATTTGGTTTGAAGCATTGCCTACTGATAGGGTCATGTGGGGTAAAAAACTAGGTCAGTGGGACAAATAAAAGAGTGGCCTCTAGGGGCCATACTTTTCATTGGATCTTTATGATAATAGGTCAGAATGTTCACTTTATTTAGCAAAGCTACAGGTGAGCGATACAGGGCCATGATGGCCCTCTTGTTATATTTTATAATTAATTTCTTATCTGAACATTTTACCTTCTGGCCATATATTTTTATTAGTATGATTTTCAATTTACTTTTTTTCAATAAAAGTTTTAATTTCATTACAACACAACTGCACCTATTTGGCCCAGTAAAATTTAATTAAGACTTGTTTAAAATTGGTAGTTTCACTTGAATGAAATCAGACAGAAAATTTCATATACAGGTATCATTGCAAAAAAGGCATATCTCACCCCTGCCATGGGTTACCGGGATTTTGTCTGCATTCGAGTGTATAAAATTGCAGTATTTAGTATGTATCTTAATTTTATGAAAACTCCCACACTCCCACAGGTTTATATCTCAGCAACAACTTGATGTATTGTAATGATACTTCATACACTGATATTCAACCATCTAATCTAGTTGTATAACCAAGCCAGATTACTCTATTTTGCTAAAATGTTAAATATGGCCTTTTATAATTCGACTTAGAAATTCTGGTTAAGGTTTTGCATGTAACCAGATTTAAGTCAATATCTCAGCAAATACATCATGTATTGCATTGAAACTTTGGACATGTGATTGTGTTCACAAATATCCAGCATCTTAATAAAGCATGTTAGATAACTCTTTCTCCCACCTCAGATAAGTAGATCCAATAATTTAACGATGCTAGATATTCTTATCTTGCCCACGGGCGAAGATAAAATCCCCGTATGGAACTCCTTTTTTAATGGTCACAACATTGTAATTACCTCCCTTGTTGAAGACTGTCGTCGGTAGCATCAAGGAAATTTTGTCTTATGGTAATATTTAGAACGCTAATTAATTATTTCTCGCTTCAAATGTCACCATAAAACAGTTTTCAAGCACCATTCAAGAAATAATGCTTCATTCTCCTTAGAACTATTTAAAAAGACCGATTTGACTATTAACATTTACTGGATCATTGCGCGCATATCCATGACAACCACTTGCTATTGCATATCCCTACGCAATTTTCACTAAGCACAAAAGAGTTCCAGCAAAAAATACATTTTTACTTAATTTTGTTTAACTGAGGTGGGAGAAAAAGCATCTACCATAGCCGCTCGTGTAAGATAGGATTATCCCGACCCTCGCGCAGGGTGTTTTGCGGAAACTCGGTAAACCTCGTTTCCGCAAAACACCCTACGTTCGGGTCGGAATGAACCTATCTTAGCCTCTCGGCCATGGAAATTACTTATAATCATGCATATTATGCAAATAATTGCCTTTCTTATTCATCATAGAAATTCTGGTTAAGGTTTTGTATGTAAGCACACATAGCAAGATTTCTCAGCAACTACTTGATGTAGTTGGTGGTGTTGAAACTTTAAAAAATCAAGTATAAAAACTCTATCTTGCATTTAGTACCAATTTTGCCCCTTATTTGACTAAGAAATTACGGTTTAGGTTTTGCATTTAATGTATTTTTACATTGATCCACGCATGTTTCACTAATCAATTAATTAATTAATTCTTATCTTAAAAACGGCAAAATAAGTCAAGCACGCTGTCTCGGTGACAGCTCTTGTTACTTCTGAAGTTAATTTCCTTTATTTCTATAATTTGATCCAATTTACTAATTGACCTCCCTCTGACTTGAGCATTTGTTATCAAAGCTTTCATTTAGACAAAGAGATAAATGTCATATTTCCTTTAAATATAAAGACAGTATAAAAGGTGCATTAATATTTTAAATGAAATGGGTAAACAACACTTAATCATTAAATGTTTTCAGACCATTTATTTTTGTTAAAAAAAAACAGAATGCTTATTTGCTTTTTTTCGCTAGTGTATCTTATACAGTAACATCACACAACATTATACAAGATTGATGATTTCTTGCTGTGCACATGTTACAGCCATATTGCACATGTGTCTGTTTAGAAGTTCATGTATATTATTTTCGTTGCAGGTGATTAACATCAATGACTTCCAGAGACGAAGATTTGCCAACAGGATTATTGAGTGTCTCTTCAACACTGTCACTAACAAGAAAATAGCAATCTTTGGGTTCGCATTTAAAAAGGACACAGGTGATACTAGGTAATCTAATACCATATGACATGACCAAGTCTTCATACATAAGAATCATCTTATCAACGAGCGTATGACAAAAAAGGAAAAAGACTTAGATCATGAATTTAGTGGTCATATAATATGTACGTTGATAAGATGGCCGATTAGTGTTTACACTCATGTTCCTGCCAATGAGATTGCCAGACACTTTCTGATTAAATGGTTTAGAAACCGGGAAAAAATAATAATTGCATTGGTTGTCCAGTTAGTGCATTTGCTTCTTACCAAGGCAAACCATGTTCGATTCCTGGCCTGGGGGCATGGGAGTTTGGTTAGTGGTCACCAAGCTTGACAAGAGGGTTTTCTCTGAGTAGTCCAGTGTCCCCCACTTCACAAAACCACTCTCGTGCAACATTGTGGAACGGAGAGTGACTTAGTATAGGCTATCATAACTTCCTTCACAATCGTTGAAAATATATGATGTTTGAACTAAAGCTAAAAATAACTACATAATTTCATTCAAACTTAAATGATTGTTTTCTGTGTGTATTCAAAAGATTATTAAGAAGTTAATGCAGATGGGGTTTTTTTATTGCATTTTTGGCTCAATGTATGAACTTTTTATATTTTAATAGCTAAATAGTTATGGTACCGTAGTTCAGTACTTCCTGATGAAAATTGTATCCATATATTTGAAGAATCTCCTTGTGAACCTTTTGGTTCAGTAAACATGTTAATAATACTGACTGTTACATGAACATTACAGGGAATCTGCAGCAATCTATGTGGCAAGCTATCTGATAGAAGAGGGAGCACAGATTAGAATATATGATCCAAAGGTGGACAGAGCCCAGATATTCAGGTACATGACAGCTATGTTAAATGTGGCACGAGCTAGACTTGGGAATTAGGGAGAAACGTTATGACAGGATAGATCATATACCTTAAATAATTATGTTATTTGATATGAAGAAAACACTCACTTCATCTCACAGTTTAGTCAGTACTTATTGTAGGTTGTCATTCCAGGCGGGTCTTTTTCAATCTGTATCTCGCTATTATATAATATAGTATAGTGAGGGGCTGTTTTAGTAAAGATCTTGGTCCATTTTAGTCATAATTATATTTATCTTAGTGTTATAGTTTCATTATCTTACTACGTATTTAAGTGAATTGATCTTCAGCCAGTATTAAAAATGAACACAAAGTTTTAACAAGTAAAAAAAATCAATGTGATGTCATTTGTGACGTATATACAGATTTGGGATGATTTAAGTTACTACTTAAATCCTTATTGAAATAGACCCCTGCGCTGTAATGTATGTTTTGTGTCCTTCTGTTGTAAATTTTTAAGGATTTGCTTTAATGCACCAGTCAATTGTAATTGTACGCCCCCCCCCCCCCCCCTCCCCCAGGTCTGGGGATATACCGGGAATAGCTGGGGAAATGGGCCGTGTTTTTACTTTCCAGGTGGCTCCGCAGTGCCGGGTGACTGCGGTGGTTTTGTCTTCAAGCCAAATTTAGCGGGAAATTGGCCTTATCTGGGGTCCCTTGGGTGCAGGGGCATTTGGCAGGGTTTTAACCAGCAGATTGTCTCCGCAGGGCGGAGACTTTGCCCGGACTTGGCTGGACTGAAAGTCAAATTCCCCGCTATTCCCTGGACCTGGGGGTCCGTGGTTACAAATGACTGGTGCATAATTAAAAAGGGCATTTGTTATCTTATCCCACTTATTATATATTATTTATTTATGAAAAAACATTAGCATATATTTGCAAAACAAGTGATTAAGTAAGATTAATTAGAGTGTTCTGTTTGTTTACAGTGAGCTAACACACCCAGCAGTTTGTAACAACCCAGACAGAGGTAAAGGATGATTCATGTTCTCCTATTGTTCTAACATGACACTTAAAGTAGTCTATATAAACATACAAATATAAGAATTTAGATGCCTAGTGAACTCATTTAAAGATGAGGAGTAATCCTGAAATCAGTATTGACCGCTTTTGAATTCTGGCTTTTGTACAGTTGTGAAGATTGTTTTTTGTTCGCACATTTGCATCAAAACAGTAGAGAGTACCTTTAAATGAATAAGGAAACATTTTCAACATGAGTCAAAAACCTCTTAAGCTGCTTTAGACATGAATCCTTCATGCTCAAACAATCCTCAGCTTTTGTTCAGCATTGACATTTATCAGCTGTTAGAATGCCTGTTATTTAGTATATTTTGTTAAGCTTGTAAAGCAAGCATATGAATTAAATATAAATATATAAAAAATACATCCAAAATGATAATACAAACATGCTTATTTTTCCTTAAAGCTGCACTCTCACAGATATACCATTTTTACAATTTTTTTTATTTTTTGTCTTGAAAAGAAGAAATGTTTGCATAAATATCTGCAAACCAATAATAAAAGATTGCTGACAAAAGATCAGATCGCATATTTTCATATTTGTTATGTATAATTTATCAGCAATCATTACCCTTTAAAATGATACAACAATTATAAATGGTCACTAGGCATAAAAAATCAACATTATCGCCAATGGGTTGATAAAATGACAGCAGATACCTCTGACAATGAAATGAAAAAAGTTTGATGCAATAAGATCAGATTCTAGAATTCTAGACAAAGGGCTGTAATTCAATATTTATCTTATCCTTATTCTTAGACATGCCTCAGAGATTCCATTCAGCCTGCTGGTCAACTAAACATACAGGCCAATCAAAACACTTTCTTATCTTAAACTTAAGTTCAAACTATGTTATTTATTGAATACGGCCCCTGTGAACAAGATCGTTTTGGAAAAAAATGAGTTAATTAAGAATTCAAGGTTAATGAGTCTGATTGACCATAGAGGTATGACAAGAGCAGAAAGAACATAATTATGATTTGTGCAGATAAAAAAGTATTAGCAATGTTTTGGAGCTTTTTCTTCTGGAAAAATTGTGTCCACAGTGATCAAACTTACTTTTTGCCTTGTACTATTAAATGAGTTGGTTACACATTGTTTAAACCTGTTCTGTGTTCTCTGTTACAGTTGAGGAGCTGGTGACTATTTGTGACGACCCATACAGGGCAGCAGAGGAGACCCATGCGGTGGTCGTGTGTACAGAGTGGGATGAGTTTGTGGTACGTGATAGCCAGTGAATCTCAAATATTCAGCTGTTTTGCCTTTATAAAGGGGAGACAGATTAACCCCACCATTGTTTGCATAATATGACCCCCCAAACACCCACTATGATACTGAACTCTTAATGATAAAGTAAAGTTCAGTTTTCTGTCACTGGTATGGCGTTGTTATGTGATATTTTTCACTATGCTCCTTTTTGGAATGGAACAGAAAAAAATGTTTGTGGAGATGATTCAAATCGCTGTATAATATATGCTGAATTGCATTCTTCAAATGTCCCAGTGCTTTCAAGTTCTCAGGCTTTACTAATTCAAATACTGGGACATTTCCTTTATTGACATAATAGTTGTCGTTCATAGATAAGCCTAATCAACTTCGAACAGGTTTGAAATAATACATGTAATCTCACAAGGAAATACTACCGGTATCCATTTAAACTGTCAATGAAATGTTACTATAATTTCTTAGACAATTTTCACAGTTATAAACAGCATGCTTGATAATTGAGTCATAGTTTTAATTAAAAGCACAATTTTACTTTTCACAAATTATCCAAAAAATATATGGCTAATGTTTGCATTTTTCAGACATATGACTACAAAAGACTGTATGAAAACATGTTAAAGCCGGCATTCCTCTTCGATGGCCGCGTTATACTCAATCACCAATCACTGATGGACATTGGCTTTCATGTGGAGACCATAGGAAAACGACTTGCGAGAAACAATGTTAACAGACCAATAGCTGCAACCAACTAATCAAAGTATTAAGGGGATAAGATTGTTTAGATATGCATTGATTGTTAAGTGAATGAGCTTTTTAAACCTTAAGAAACCATAAGCTATGTCTGTTATAGCTTCTTGGTTTTTCACTGCCATTAGAAATAGGTAAAACACGCAAAATTTTATTTTATTATTCGTTTTATATTATGAGGGGCGAAAGCGAAAATATTCTTTCTGCTTCCTTATTTACTTTTTTCACATTCACCCCTAGTTTGTAAGAAAGCTTAAGAATACTCATGAATATTTTTTTTAAATTTGTTTTTTGTAAAATGTTTAATTATCAGTCCTCAGTAACGATTGGAACATGACCATGCCCAAATTTCTCAAAACATCTTGACCATAACATGCTTAAGTAATATCTTAAGCATAGTAAGCTTAGGTAACATTTTAAGCGTAACACCATATGTGTAACAAGCTTAAGTAACATTTTAAGCATGACATTTAAAAATATCTTACTTCATTTACATAAGTTACCAGTTATAACTTGATTAAAAAATAGTTTATTGTGATAATTATACAGATAATTTCCTAGAGAAGTCTCTCAGAGCACTTAAAAATTAAAACACAAACAAATTAAACCAAAACAAAAAGATTGTAAATACTATACACTTAAGATTGTTCAGGAAAATTGGGGCATTTACACTGCATTTAGAGCTTTACCACATTTTACAGCTGAAAGGGTTCTTTTTTTTTCTTACCTTTTTACAAAAGGATCTGATAAATTGTATTCAGGTACATAATTTGTGGAAATACATGTATGTAGATGATTAAAATCATATGTATTGACATTACTCTATATTGATATTAAGTGCATCATCTCCTTTTAAAAACAAGAAAGTATTTAAGGGCCAATTCAGTAAAACATATAACCTAGTCAAGGAAGGCAAAATAAAGACATTTAAGCAGAGGGTGCCTTTGTTTTAGGGGAGATATTAAGTGAAATTAACTTCTGAATGAGGACAGTTCATTTTTTATAGCATCTTTTTAAGGATTTGTTTTATGTTTGAATAAATGCACCATTAGTGGAATGCTAGATTAATTGTTTTATTTAACTAGAGTTGACCATTTATTTTTTTTATTATTTTTTAATTGCAGGAATAGGGAAATAATATGATGATCCCGGGAGGATTATTTTTATCTCAGCAGCAAATTTCACAAGGTTTTTTGCAAGTATTGATTTTAGTGAAAACATGTTGCATGAAAATAAAGTATGTTTTATTTGTAAATAGAATATTTTAATTCACTGTTTATGTGTTTATGTTTCTTTATGTCGTTATTTTACAAAGAGTTTGTAAGATGATGAGCTGTTGTGGGAACAATTTTTTTAAAGTCAAAACACAATTATGACAATATTTATCGTTATAGCAGATTTATTCATTATTTGTGTACTTCTGTACATTTCATCTGTCTTCGGCATTTGCATTCTTTGAAGATTATTTATTACACAAGAGTGACATTTATATATAGCAGCAATTGTTAGACAAAAAATATATTGTAACACATGTGGTCATTGTTGAGCAATTGTTTTAAGCAATGCACTGTTTTTTAAGTTCAGTATTAATACTTTAATCAGGCTTGAGAGCTTTAAACTTCAGGCTTTTATTTAAGAAATATAACACACCACTGAGGGTCATAAGACATTATAAGGGCCGGCCAGTCAGCCACCGAAAGTGTATATGGACCAAGGCGTTAGCCGAGGTCCATTCACCTTCAGGGTCTGACTGGCTGGTCCTTATAATGCCATATGGCCTGAAACGTGTATTATATTCCTTAAATTATACCAAACATTTCATATAACCATTCAATATTATGAAAGCACTTTTGATGTGTTTAATTAAATAAAGCAATTAATGTTTACTGGCGACAATTGTTCGCTGTTGTGCAAATTGCAAGTCGTATTCACCATTTTTATGATGTCAGCGGTCCATACTATTTTTTGGCAAGGTGCTGACTGGCCAAAAATATGATATGGAATGCTGATGTCATAAAACAGGATTTTTGATTAAAATTCACTGATATACGGACCGATCAACTTTATACTGTATGTACATATAAGGGACACATTTATGTAAGGTATAACATACAGTATTAGAGACTGTTTTTTACATACACAATTGCATAAAAAACAGCGGGATGAATCTTAAAATGAATATAAAAAAACTTTTTGAGTAATTTTCAAAAGGGGTCTAAGCCCCTTAACCATGCTTTGGGCATGAATCTCTCAAACAGACCCCTGGCCCCAATATCTTGAAACTTCTTAAGTCTCTTATAACAGGATTTAGTAATTTAAAAGCTCATTTTATTTTCTATAACTTGTGTTATTTTAACATCATTTAGATTTTTTAGACTTTAAATAGAAATTATCTTTATAATAATCACAATTAACCATTTTTTAATTTTCAAAATCAATTTTAAGTTTTATTTTGGCCGGAATTCCACGGATCTTATGGCCCCAGGGACCCCCCCCCCCCCCAGCTGATTTAAAGTTACCAGAGTGCTTTTGGTTGTTTGAGTTGATATTCAACTTTAAAGTCAGAAGAACCCCTAAAAAGAGCTTCTAAAAAGGCAGTTTTTCTTCTACGGCAGTGTGCTTTTGACCCCATAAGTGCCCCAAGAACCCATCAGCCCTCCAGCTTCCAGGTCAATCACATCCCTGACAAGGAATGAGCATTAATGGGGCACTTGAAATTGTCAATGTTCAATTCATAATGTGTATGTGTTGTAACTTTTAATACTAACTAATTTTTTATGAGCACCTTAACTGTTACCTTTACTTTAGTGTCAAAATTATGTATATTTATTATCTTTATACTTATTTCTAAAAATTTACTGTACAATATGTCCAATAAATATCAATAGTTCATTATCATCAAAGAGGGCTCTGTCATAGAAGGGCACACAACAGGGCAGGGTGGAAAGGCAGCAGGGGTCAGAAAAGCGCAGGAGGTTGCTCACCCCCCTCAGCTATTTAGGCCTTGATGGAACACTGATGACTTGTTAAATCTTGCACATACACCTTCATTAAGTTTTGTATTTCATATTTATTATAAATGAGAAAACCTAAAATCTGTCTTAACTTATTTCAAACTATGCTGTTTTTAAAACGATAATGTGTGATAGATGTTTATTGATTTGAGCAAATTTTTGGCTTTGAAATGTGTGATATTATAATGTTATTAGTAAGTTGATTTCATATTGGTCTAGTTATTTTGTCCAAGGTCAGCTGTATTGTCCTGAGGCAGAATTGATAATTAACTATTACATATGCTACGTCATTTTGGTTAAAAACATTCATATACCTTATAATTACCTTATTATTGGAGCTTTTTTCCTTTTATCATTCATGGATTCTTATTTTCTGGACTGGGCTTTGCTGATTTTGACATGCATCTCTTATAGAAATATTGCAACGACTTATGAGGCATATCTTTTTGTGATTTTTTCATAAACTGTTCATGAAAATTTTAAAATGCTTATGTGCCAACTGGTCGATTTTTTTGGGCAAGTTTTGGCATATATGTTGTCAATTATCAAGTATTAGTACTAAGATGGTCGCAGTATTGTGTCAAGCAGTATTGTGTCAAATACGTAATAGTTGATTAATAAACATATGTCTTAAGTCAACAAACTACACATATAAAGTTTCTAGTCTGTAAACTTGTGTATCTTTGTATGTTCTGCAGATATATATTTGACAGCTGTATATGTGTGTGAGTGTTTGTGTTTGGTTTATATAATGGAGTTGCTGGGACCATGTATTTGTTCATATAATTTTGGTTTTCTGTTATAAGTATATGGTTATTTTTCTGTAAATTTCATTGAAATTGAAGAGGTGTGCAATTGATAAATTTTTAAAAGATGCAAAGAAATTACTTATCAGAATGTTTTTTGTTAAACTGGGCCAGTTTCCATATCAGTGAAAAAATAACCATTTGCAAAATTTGGGATTCTGCAATTTCTGACATGTCTAACTACTAATCTTAAATGTTGGACTTCTTACTGTGTAGGAAGGTATACTTCAACTTTATAACTGTGCATAATACTGCAGTAGTAGCATGTCATGTTCTTAATTTGTTATATATAAATATATGTATTAAAAGTCATCATGGCGATGACCGAAGGCTTATGAAATTAACTGGTTTACCCAGAAAGTATATTTATATCTATGCTTATCTAAGCCTTTTTTATTAGATAGCTAGTATTATAAATCTTCTGAAATCCATTTGCAAATTCATGTATAAGATTTTGGTGCTTGTTTGTAGACATAAGCTCTTATTTAGAATTCAATTGATGTACTGACTATTTAATTAAAACCTTTTTATTAGCAGCAATTAAAATAAAAAATAAAGGATTATTGTGTTTTATAATGATATGCTTTGAAACCAGATAAAAGATGTTTAAAAAGAACGATAAACAATCCCAAAGTTGAATTGATTCCTTCACCATAGATAAACGTGCTTGAAGGAGTATTTAAAAACCAATTGGTATGTATCACAACAGTATTTGAATTACATTAGCTACCTTGAGCTTTAAACTGAAATGCTTTCTATACAAATGTTATAACCTATTTTTATTCAGAGCAATAAATGTGATTGAAATCCATTACCTTTGTTATTTTATGTTATGGAAGTTTTAGCCATATCCCGCATTTGGAAGCAAAATAAGTATGCCGAGCAGATAGAGGATTTATGTCATCATATTATATTTTGCCACATCATCATCACTGATGGTTAACTTCTTACTGGTATTACTATTGATGATCACAAGTCAAAGATCAAGAACATCTCACTCTTTTCTAGGTAGAAATCAATACTGTGTGCCTTTTTGAGAGGCAATGAAAACCTGCCAAAGATCATTGGGTCTCCAACCCACTACTTGATCTCAAAAGGGTGTGCGTGGTCTAGTGGTATATGTGTCCGACTCTCACCAACGGGATTTTGGGTCTGATCCCAACCAGGGACACTTCCACAAGGCCTTTTGAAAAGGATACAAGTCTGAGTTTCAAGCGAAGACAAAGACTCAAGAGTGATTTATAACAGCTTGCAGCTGTCTGCAAAATCAAGCTAAAAATAAAATAAATAAGTATAAACCTTGGATTGTAGGCCAACACCAGATGGTCTCAAACTACCTTTGATAGGAGGAAGATACCTAATGGGGCTCAAACCCACTACCTTTGATAGGAGGAAGATACCTGATGGGGCTCATACCCACTACCTTTGATAGTAGGAAGATACCTAATGGGGCTCATACCCACTGCCTTTGATAGGATGAAGATACCTGATAGGGCTCAAACCCACTACCTTTGATAGGAGGAAGATACCTGATGGGGCTCAAACCCACTACCTTTGATAGGAGGAAGATACCTGATGGGGCTCTAACCCACTACCTTTGATAGGAGGCAGACTTCTGTTGGAGCTCTCACCCACTACCTTTGATCCATAGGAGGCAGACACCTGATGGAGCTCTAACCCACTACCTTTGATAGGAGGCAGAAACCTGACCGAGCTCAAACGCACTACCTTTGATAGGAAGAAGAAACCTGTTGGAGCTCTCACCCACCACCTTTGATATGAGGCAGAAACCTGACCGAGCTCTTACGCACTACCTTTGATAGGAGGAAGATACCTGTTGGAGCTCTCACCCACTACCTTTGATAGGAGGAAGATACCTGACCGAGCTCTAATGCACTACCTTTGATAGGAGGCAGACACCTGTTGGAGCTCTCACCCACTACCTTTGATAGGAGGAAGACACCTGATGGAGCTCTAACCCACTACCTTTGATAGGAGGCAGACATCTGTTGGGGCCTTAAACCACTACCTTTGATAGTAGGAAAATACCTGATGGGGCTCTAACCCACTACCTTTGATAGGAGGCAGACATCTGTTGGAGCTCTAACCCACTACCTTTGATAGGAGGAAGACATCTGTTGGAGCTCTCACCCACTACCTTTGATAGGAGAAAGATACCTGATGGGGCTCTAACCCACTACCTTTGATAGGAGGCAGACTTCTGTTGGAGCTCTCACCCACTACCTTTGATAGGCGGAAGACATCTGTTGGAGCTCTCATCCACTACCTTTGATAGAAGGCAGACACCTGTTGGGGCTCTAACCCACTACCTTTGATAGGAGGCAGATACCTGATGGGGCTCTAACCAACTACCTTTGATAGGAGGCAGACATCTGTTGGGGCTCTCAACCACTACCTTTGATAGGCGGAAGATACCTGATGGGGCTCTAACCCACTACCTTTGATAGGAGGCAGACATCTGTTGGAGCTCTAACCCACTACCTTTGATAGGCGGAAGACATCTGTTGGAGCTCTAACCAACTACCTTTGATAGGAGGCAGACATCTGTTGGAGCTCTAACCCACTACCTTTGATAGGAGGCAGACATCTGTTGGAGCTCTAACCAACTACCTTTGATAGGAGGAAGATACCTGATGGGGCTCTAACCAACTACCTTTGATAGGAGGCAGACATCTGTTGGAGCTCTAACCAACTACCTTTGATAGGAGGCAGACATCTGTTGGAGCTCTAACCCACTACCTTTGATAGGAGGCAGACATCTGTTGGAGCTCTAACCCACTACCTTTGATAGGAGGCAGATACCTGATGGGGCTCTAACCCACTACCTTTGATAGGAGGAAGATACCTGATGGGGCTCTAACCAACTACCTTTGATAGGAGGCAGACACCTGTTGGAGGTCTCACCCACTACCTTTGATAGGAGGAAGATACCTGATGGGGCTCTAACCAACTACCTTTGATAGGAGGAAGATACCTGATGGGGCTCTCACCCACTACCTTTGATCTATAGGAGGCAGACACCTGATGGAGCTCTAACCCACTACCTTTGATAGGAGGCAGACATCTGTTGGAGCTCTAACCCACTACCTTTGATAGGAGGCAGACATCTGTTGGAGCTCTAACCCACTACCTTTGATAGGAGGCAGATACCTGATGGGGCTCTAACCCACTACCTTTGATAGGAGGCAGACACCTGTTGGGGCTCTAACCCACTACCTTTGATAGGAGGCAGACACCTGTTGGAGCTCTCACCCACTACCTTTGATAGGAGGCAGACACCTGTTGGGGCTCTCATCCACTATCTTTGATAGGAGGCAGACACCTCTTGGGGCTCTCACCCACTACCTTTGATGGAAGGCAGACACCGTATGCGGCTCTAGAAACCCGCTAGCCATTCGGAGCTCCTCGGCCATTTTTTCAAAAACAACCTCGGATGTATGCCGGTACATCTGTTGAAGTAGTCCGTATTTTTTTTAATAAAAGCATTAATTAAATGTAGTGTTTAAGAGTTGTATTCATTGCTCTCAGTTTAAATTGATTGCCAGTGAAGTGTATTATTGCAAACATAAGTCATAAATACATAACACAAGTCATAAATTTTAACTACTAAATAAGATTACTACGCGATCTATTTGCAGCGGACTTAAACGTACCACTTTTTAAGTATGTAAACCGTCCATATACATCCGAGGTTGTTTTTGAAAAAATGGCCGAGGAGTTCCGAATGACCCACTAGCGTGACCACTAGCCGGGATGGGAGGCAAACACCACTAGCACCAAGATAACGCTAAGAACGACTCGAGTTAAGGCCCATGTCCCGCTAAATTATTGATCTTCTGTCTTTAATTATGATGGAAAATAGCAGTTTATCTTGTTTTTGACATTTACGTAGATCGCTGATAAAGCGTGATAATCAAAATATAGAAATAACGTTCAATATTATATACGTCTTTGACAAACCTATAAGATCAACTAGATAAATAATTCACATAATCAAAAGAAAGGACATTGCCACTGCAGCTCTTACATTGAATTGGAATGTTACAAGACTTTAGTTATCAGGATTGTAATCAAGTAATCAATAATTAGAAAGGGTTGTCAGCAAAATGCAGAGGAAGACAGCTGTCGTGTTTTATTTCATTTAATAAGAACAAGATAAAAAATTCAACAACTTGACATAACGATAAACGTACAGAACAAAAAAGGTTATATATAACAAGATTTTTTTTGTGAAATGGTGTGTCTACAGGTGTATGTTTTATGGCGAGAAAAGATGTACCATGAATAGAATATAAAATGCACCACATCCTCTGAAACAATTGTGGAAAAACAATATTACGTTAAAAAACAACACATAATTTTACGTATTGAAGCTCAGCCTTCCCGAACTGGCGATTGGGCGACTATTACTGTTGTAGGTGCTCTTTCCGGGTATCCGCGTGACGCGTGGAAGGATGGAGGCGGAACAGACTGCATCTCACGTGCATCGTTCAGGTCCACGCTAAGATCATCTGGCGGCAGCTTCGTCTCCGTCTCGTTTGTGTGGTCATGGGCGCGGGAAGCTGAAGTAGGACGCTGGGAAAAAAGCTGATTATAGTCGGGCGGCTTCCGCATTCCCTCGTACATTTGGAACAGGTCACCTTGTTCTCCGCCTGTTAAGATAAACAAAACTCTAATTCATAATAATTGGTAAGGACCTGTATTATTTAGTAATTATAAATAGCTATTTACTGATATATCGGGGTAGTTATTAAATGGCGCTATTTTTACTGAAATAGCAATAATTATCATATATACTCGGCATAAAACGTATTGCGGCTTTATATATATATTACCAAATAACTATGTAGATTTTCAAACGCGTTTTTTTTTTTTTTTTTTTTTTTTTTTTTTTTTTTTTTTTTTTTTATATATATATATATATATATAAAAGGAGATTCTTATCAAGTATGATGTTCTATTCATCTTCATTCAACAAATAAGGGTAAGACCATGAAGACATGTTAGGTCACAAAATAGCATTCTCTACGTTAATGTTCCAAGTTTAAACTTTAGTACATAATAATGGCTCGATTGTTTAGAACTTTGTTAAAGTTAACAACGGGATTAATGACATCGTTGTTAACTTTTAAGAGTGGAATATTTGATGATGTGCTCATGTATTTATATAAAACAAATACAGCTGAAACAGTTGTCTCAACTCTTGTTAGGAATACTGCAGATCATAAGCGTATCTGTGAAACTTACAGAGGAATATTGATTTGAAAGTTAACAACGATGACGTTTACAACGTTGTTAACTTTAACAAAGTTCTGAACAATCTGCCCTATTATACTATTGAGGACAATAAAATCACCCTAGTGATTTTGAAACAAAAAAATAACACAATGTTAAAAATGGCGGGAAATATGACGTCAACGGCCGTCGACGTCAGCATTACGTACGTTGAGACTCGTAGCCTAACACAAATAGGTTAATAAAAGACGGTGTAAACATATGCTGTCCTTTGGTAAATAGTCATGTCTATACCAAATGCGTATGGAAATAATAGGTTTCTGCGATATTGAATTAAATGAGGAGGAGCCAGCTGATGTAGGTAATCGTATTGTGATGAAGCAAGCGCTATGTTGCTTTACATAAACCGTATGACTCGAGAGCAACTTGTTACTATCATTACCGTTACTATGTATGCTGTTGCCAAATTTACAACATGCATACTATATACCATATAGCTATATATCTATTTACACATTGCAACGTTGACCTGCTCCCTTTTCTTCTTCTTCTTCTTCAGAATGAGCAGGACGGCTAACACGATGGCGCCCACAATCAGCACGCCAGCCAGCACAAACGCCGCCGTCATCCACGGGGACCTGCGAATACATATTTGTTTTATCTATTATTGCAAATTTTGTATGAAATGTTGAAAACAAATTAAATATTTTTTCGGCATTTACTTAGCTACTAAGACAACCAACTATATCCACTTAACTTAACATCGATTTCTTAGGTTCAAAGTTCCCGAAACTAGTTTCTGTTTATATAATGCTGGAAAATCTAAATATCACTCAGGTGCGGATACTTTCCCATAACACCCTATACCCACCATTTCCCATCGCAACACTTCCGGGGATCCGCGTCAGTGGCGCAGCAGCCATGATCGCAAATGCTCGTGTACTTCACGGAGGTGTAAGTGTTCCCGACCTGCTCTGACCGGAAATATACGCATGCCTCCTTGTCCCCGCCAGCACACCCAAGCAACAGCACAACTGAATTTGATTTGTTATTTTATTTATTGTAATGCGAGAGCTATTGCGACTGTATTTTAAAGGGACTCGCTCATGGTTTGTACAATACATTTTATTTTCTTTTACGAAAAAAATGTGGCACGATGCTTCCCTATCTAGCCAGAT
>NC_069124.1:49393642-49576142 GCF_026914265.1 Mya arenaria | reverse complement strand
ACCTTCTATGTCTTACTGAGGTGAACATCTATGCCATGTTACGCGACACCTTCTATGTCTTACTGAGGTGAACACCTATGCCATGTTACGTCACACCTTCTATGTCTTACTGAGGTGAACATCTATGCCATGTTACGTCACACCTTCTATGTCTTACTGAGGTGAACATCTATGCCATGTTACGCCACACCTTCTATGTCTTACTGAGGTGAACACCTATGCCATGTTACGCCACACCTTCTATGTCTTACTGAGGTGAACACCTATGCCATGTTACGCCACACCTTCTATGTCTTACTGAGGTGAACACCTTTGCCATGTTACGCCACACCTTCTATGTCTTACTGAGGTGAACACCTATGCCATGTTACGTCACACCTTCTATGTCTTACTGAGGTGAACCCCTATGCCATGTTACGTCACACCTTCTATGTCTTACTGAGGTGAACCCCTATGCCATGTTACGTCACACCTTCTATGTCTTACTGAGGTGAACACCTATGCCATGTTACGCCACACCTTCTATGTCTTACTGAGGTGAACACCTATGCCATGTTACGTCACACCTTCTATGTCTTACTGAGGTGAACATCTATGCCATGTTACGTCACACCTTCTATGTCTTACTGAGGTGAACACCTATGCCATGTTACGTCACACCTTCTATGTCTTACTGAGGTGAACATCTATGCCATGTTACGCCACACCTTCTATGTCTTACTGAGGTGAACATCTATGCCATGTTACGCGACACCTTCTATGTCTTACTTAGGTGAACACCTATGCCATGTTACGCCACACCTTCTATGTCTTACTGAGGTGAACATCTATGCCATGTTACGCGACACCCACTATGTCTTACTTGGGTGAACATCTATGCCATGTTAAGCGACACCCACTATGTCTTACTGAGGTGAACATCTTTGCCATGTTGTGCGACATCTATTATTAATAATATGTCTTTCTGTGGTGGACATATATGCCAAGCTACGCGACACCTACTGTCTTCTGGTGGTGGACATATGCGCAAAATTACTCGATACAAACTTTACTTATTATGTCTGTGGTGAACATATTTGCCAAATCACGCGACACCTGCTATATATTACTGTGGTATGCATGTGTGCTATGTTTCAAAGCAACACTTACTATGTTTTACTGTGGTGGACATTTGTGCCATAAGTTATATACTATTGATTTTATCATTACATTATACTTAGTGTAGATGTGAAAGTGATAGAGCACACATGGACATTTCGATAGACGGACGGTCAGACGGACAGAAACTACCGGTAAGGGGACTGTTATAGTAACACATTGCCCTCAAATTAGGTGTATAATGCATGACTTATTAATACATCAAGTAAAATATTGTTTCACCTGAATATTGGTAAGGAGCATAACCAGAATAAAACAGTTAAAAAGGCAATGCAATCAAATGATTCATATCATCCGTAGGACAACAGTAGTACCTATGCTAATGCATTAGTCAATTGTAACCAATGCCCTCCCAGGTCCGGGGGTATACAGGGGATAGCCGGGGAAATGGGCCGTGTTTTTACCTTCCAGGTGGCCCCGCAGTGCCAGTGAATGCGGTGGTTTTGTGTCGCGCCAAAAATAGCGCCTAGGGTTCCTGGGGTGCGGGGGCATTTGGCGGGGATTTTACCAGCAGTTTTACCCGGGCTTGGCTGGACCGAAAGTCAAACTACCCGCTATTCCCCGGACCTGCGGGCCGTGAATACAATTGACTGGTGCATAGCCATCGCTCTTACAGATTAACCGTTTTGACAACTTTTTATGTTTTGTCTTGGAATGAGCCAATGTTTGAATAAATATTTAACAACCAGTTATACAATATTGCTGACAAAAGATCAGATCGCAGATTTTCATTTTTTCTGTCGAAAATTAACGTTTTATTGTAACGCTTTAATAAAAATATGAAAACTTAAGATCTGATTTTTTGTCAGCAGCCTAATATCACTGGTTTCGATGAAATTTCGCTAAACCTGGCTTGTTCCAAGACAAAACATAAAAAAGTTGTTAAAACGTTCAATCTGTGAGAGTGCAGCTTTAACATTATACATGTATGACATAAAATGAAAATAAGAGCAGAACGGAATCGAAAAACACATATTTTATTTTGTCCGGCATAAATCAATTTATGTCCATAGACAAACAAGATGTAACACAAAATGCAGTAACTTGTCAGAATACTAGTATAGGTATTGATCAACGTTTTCTTCCGGTGATGGTCATACCACACGTACGTTCACGATGGAGATGGGTCTTTATCCGACGACGCCTGTGTTAACGCGGTCGTATCTGTATAGAGGGGCATGTGTCCCTTCCCCGAGAGTGTAGTAGGCGCTCCCGTCCGCCGCCCAGCATATCCCCTCACCCAGCCTCTCAACCGTGTACGGCACCTGCAACATCCATATCTGGTTGAGTTTCATGGAATGACATATGGGCCCATGCTTTCAAAGGTCTTCAGACACCAGACCCGAAACTGCGAATGTTCCTGTAAAGTCCTTCCAGTAATAAGCACAGATGGTTTTATACTAGCAATTTAAAAACACTTGCTTTAAGATGTTCTTTTATCATTGGCCCAGTTCGCTTTAAAGATGCTACAGATATTCACTTCAATTAATCTTTGTTGATGTTTTCTTGATGTACATGTGCATGCACGTATTCATTATAAATCTGATCATGTTTGTGCGGTGGTCAGCTAGTGTTTTAAAGAGAACAGTCAAACACAGAATTACAAGCATCAAAGAAGTAATCTAGGGAATTCCGTTCGCCTGTGAATGTGTTGATCTGAAACGCGATACTCGATAGTACGATGATGAAAACGCGAAATCACGAAAATACGATGATGAAAACGCGACAGTACGATAACGAAAACGCGCTATAACGAAAGTACGATGATGACAATGTGATATACTGTAGTGTTTTCACCATCTTAATGTCGCGTTTTCACCATCGTAATATTATGATGTCGCGTTTTCGTTATCGTTCTGACGCTAAATTCCGTGTTAAACTGCAAGTGCGTGGTCTCTAAACGATCGCGACTACGCGACTTTTTCTTTGTGAATTCTTTCACATACTGGAGAAAAAAACACATTTTAATTCATACATTAGTTGAACGAAAAATTATTATTATTCATATGAGTTCGCCTCACCTGGACTCCTTTGTGTGTAAGGGCCGCTGAAATGTCACCGTCTTTTGGAGTAGCCCAGTAGTAGATCTCCTCCCGAATCTTGACCAGTATTTCTTGTCCATCCACTGATATGCTTCCGTCTGAAGTGGACAAAAAAATATTTTATATTAATACGCCCCACAGGCGGCAGTTACTTTGACAAGAACCACACGCTTGCATTTCTATTTCGTAGATTTTTTTGGATTTTTTTTATTTATTTATTATTATATTTTATTTATTTTTTGGTGGGAGGAGGTTGCCTAGCGCGCTCCTAGAACCACTTTTTAACATTTCAGTATGTACCGCTGTGAGTTTGAAACCGGGACCTTCAGCGCCCGAAGAGGAGCCATCGGAGCAGTGGTGCTAATAATAACTCACCACTCGGGTCGTGGTGTGTGGACTCAATGGAAAAGTAGTCCCCGGAGTCCAAAAACACGGGATTATTTATATCGTTGCCAAAGAAGGCGGGGTCGACAGTGATGATCATGCCACGTCCACCCAGGATGGTGCTGATGATGTACAGTTTCGCGTCTGGGTCGATCATTAACGTGTCTGCACCGTGTTCCGTCCAGCTATATAGATACAGAGGAATCAATTTTAAGAGCTTTGAAGAGCTGAAATCATCATCATCATCATCATCATCATCATCATCATCATCATCATCATCATCATCATCATCATCACCACCACCACCACCACCACCACCACCACCACCACCACCATCATCATCATCATCATCATCATCATCATCATCATCATCATCATCATCATCATCATCATCATCATCTTCATCATCATCATCATCACTACCACCAAATCATGTCGATACAAAACATGAACGATGTAACAATGACCTTTTTCACATTTTCGCAATTGTAAGACATAAGAAACAAAATACGGTTAACAGACAGCTACGAAAACCGGACAGTTTTATCTCCTGTTATAGATTGTACCAAACATACTTGTAGTACAGTACTGCCTGAGGCGCTAGGGTCTGTGACATCATGGTGTCGGGCTCCGGAAGCTTGTAGATGGTGCGTGAGTCTTCGTTGCGGTACTCGCCGTCGTCCAGGATGTAGATGCATGAGTTCATGTCATTCGGGCCGCACGGGCCCACCTCCATCGCCTCCCAGTCGTGATGCGTCGCGGGGCTATCGACGGGACAGAGATGGTCTTTTCAAATATCACCACAGGATATAAAACGTATTGTTAACTAAATACAAAGAACACTTGCCAGTATGTTCGTCCTATTGCATTTTATGTAGTGCAAATTTTCATCAATATTAAATATATGATTCTTCTAGGATTTGACATAAGAATGGGTTCCCCATATTGTGACCAAAAAGTAATTGTCGCTATGTAAGACTATGGGCTACAATTAACAAACTCGGCAATTTTGACCAAGCTTTTTTTTCTTTTCATTTTTTTAAGAAGAGAGGATTCCCGACAATTGAGGGTGAGGTTTAGTCAGAGATACTCTTCACATTCAAACCTGATATTCAGCACGGCTTCAACCATAGCGGTGGAAGCGTTGATGGCGAAGAGCCGGGCAACGTCGCCATGGTCGTTGTGTGTGTACAATATTCCTGGGAACTTCCGGCTGGCCGCCAGGCTGGACGCCTCGTCCAACTCTGTGTCATCGATCCTTCCCACAACCACACCGGCCGAGAAGGATGGCACTGGACAGTAAGGTGAAAATGGTTTTACCTTTCCACATTAGGTCTTAAAGGGGACGTCTCACGTATGATAAAATAGCGAAAAAAGAAGAAAATTGTCGAAAAGTGACATAAACTTAGCATCGATGTGTACAATGCATTAAAACTTACTAACTGAAGTACCACGTAGTTTACAATTTATTTAAGTTTAGCACTTATTTCGTATTTTTTCATTTAAAAAAGATTACTGGGTATGTCTACCAGGTATAATTCATTCCTTATGCGTGATTGGCTAGTCGGTGTTATCAAGTGATATTACCGAGGTAGGTGTATATCTTAATTATGTCACCCTATTAGAATAAGCCTTTGTAGCGCAGTGGGAAAGACGCTGGACTACAATTTTGGCGACGCGGGTTCGAACACGGTCTCCGACACAAACATTTTTTTACATTTTGGTACTTTTTTTTACAATTATGATATCAAAGCGTAACACATTCTAATAGATAATTGTCCTGAGATTCGTTACAGAAAAAAACTTTTTTTGGTGCCAATCTGTGACACAGTCCCTTTAAGAAAGGAAATGCTTTGGAAATATGTTTACATTTATGCAAGTTGAAATTCAAGCCGTATATTTGAAAATCTACGACTTGGCCAATATATTTTAATTAGTATAGAGATATTCTCCTCGTTTGACGGCGAGAAAAAAAGACCGACATTTATGTTTGATCAGTGGCATTCTTTTTATTATTATTATTATATAAAAATAATCACCACTCACTAATAATGCCACGTATGAAACACTGGCATCGGATTTTAAAACTTTTTTTTAATCACAAAAATCTTACTATTCCAAACTAAAAATTACAATGCCAAAAATGTGAAAAAAATATTGAAAAAAGAAAGAGTTTGAAACTACTCCAGTGGTATGTAAAACACCTCTACAACCATGATTAAATCAAGTGAACATGTACGTTACCGGTCTGCGCTGTGGAGACGGCCGCGAGGGCGAGGATGCAGAAGATTCCTGTTGGCGGCATGACTTTCTCTCGGCTCAGTTGCACCTCTACTGACGTCTGTCAGATATGCGCAAAGATAAACTGTACGTATATGAGGAAGATAAGATCAGGATTAGAGGTCAAGGTCAGCTCAGTTAGGACACGTAAACCTGTATTGATGAACTTAATAAGAAACATAGTAAAAAGTGTTGACCATGCATTTAGTAAAATTGACTGATTTCTGCCACACAAAAAACACATAATGATATGAGTAACCATTTCAATACCCAATGACTATGGGTTATTAAAATGATGAAGAAAGCATATATACATTGTATAGCATTCTTAAATAAATAAATAAATAAATAAATAAATAAATAAATAAATAAATAAATAAATAAATAAATAAATAAATAAATAAATAAATAAATGAATGAATGAATGAACGAACGAACGAACGAACGAACGAACGAACGAACGAACGAACGAACGAACGAACGAACGAACGAACGAACGAACGAACGAACGAACGAACGAACGAACGAACGAACGACCGAACGACCGACCGAACGAACGAACGAACGAATAAATAATTAAAAAAAAAAAAAAAATAAATAAATAAATAAATAAATAAATAAATAAATAAATAAATAAATAAACAAACATGCAAACAAACAAACAAACATTAATGGATGGATGGATGGATGGATGGATGGATGGATGGATGGATGGACGAACGAACGAACGAACGAACGAACGAACCGAACCGAACCGAACGAACGAACGAACGAATGTATGAATGAATGACATAAGTGAACATATGTGCATTATTATTATTATTATTATTATTATTACAACGCTAAGCTATTGCTTATTTTAAATATTTGGTTCGCAGTACCATGTTGTTAAACTATAACTATACCAATTTGAATACCATCGTATATCATGTGCATGCACGGTTTTGAACATGATTACGTTAACAAAATAAAATTATGCAATTACTTAAAAATTCAATTAAAAACTGAACTTTAGTATATTTTAATAACTTTTATATTGAACAAAATTACATGTGCTATTAATTTAGATATTTTGAATAAGGCGAACTTGATACAATTTTCATAATTTACTAAATTTAGACATTTAATGGCTCAAGAACACTGTCGATCAAAAACTGTCAATAAATGATGCGTGAGTTGCCCGAACGAAATTAAAATACATAGTGAATAATATAGGTATACTTCACCACATATCAAGTAGAGTGGTAAGAGGTCATTACAGAAACTTTCAGTCTATACAATACTTGGGAGTAATCATGGCTACAGGTATGAATGATCAGTTTATTTCCAGGTGTTTTTTGCTGTTGTTTTTTTGTATTTAGACAAATGCCTAGTATCTGATTATAAACAATATAAAGACGTGCTCATGGTATAATATTTAAAGTACACTATATGAATAATTATAACATGCAACTATTCATAATAAAGTTGTTATCAGTTATTTGAAAACAAAACAAGAGGTAAAAAGGCAAAAAATCAGTCTATCATTAAATTTATGATTAATGTAAATTGCTTTTCAATCAATGTATTACAGCGACTTTACACTATTCATTTTTGAATATATTTATTGGAAAGATCGAGACCCTCGCCGGAAGTGGTTGGTGCTGGTGGCGGCCGTTGCATGCCACGTGACTAGCGGTGGGGTGGCGCTCAGCTTCGGGGTGCTGTACACGGACATCCGCGATCGCATCGAGACACCACAACCGGAAACAGCGACAGTGGCTGCATTCACGCTAGCGTCACTATGCTTTATAGGTAATTCTAAAGCATACTTACAAGTGCGTAAAAGCTGCACTCTCACAGATATACCGTTTGACAACATTTTTTGTCTTGGAATTAGCATCTTTTGCGTAAATATCAGCAAACCAGTGATATAAAACTGGTGAAAAAAGATCAGATCGCAGATTTTCATATTTCCGTTCGAAAATTGATGTTTATGGCTAAAAGCGTTACTAACGGTTTAGGGAAAATGCATGAAACATCTATTTTTGAACTTAAATATGAAAATCTGCGACCTGATTTTTGTCAGCAGTTTTATATCACTGGTTTTCATGCGTTTTCGCATAAATTGGCTCTTCTAAGACAAAAAAAATGTCAAAACGTTAAAACTGTGAGAGTGCACCTTTGACAAAGTGAAATCACTAATATGCGTTAAAAGCGAATTTTCATGCATCGTTATTATTTTGTATGTACCCATAAAGTGTATCAAAAACATATTCACAAATAACCCATAAAATTTCGAACTATTATATAAATATAAGTACAAAGTCTATAACTGCTGCAAACTTTTTGGATCCAGATCCATTCAAAACTAACTTGAGACATTGCACCCCAGTGAGCATGGTTAGCTTGCTCGACATGTTCATCATTATAATGTTTACAAAGCAAAACAAAACTCTTCTAGAACCAGTATGATGTACCAATACACACGAACTTTTCGTAGCTTTTTTTGTATTTTGTAGTTCATTAAAATATGCTGATGATGCAATATTTTGTCTAGTGGAACGTATGACTTGGGTATTTTAACATTATGTTATTTTCACTTTGTAGGGCCACTTGCATATGCACTATGCCAAAGACTCGGGTGTCGTTTGGTCACAATAGTGGCGTCCTTGGTCGCCATTTCCGGTCTGCTGCTCGGTGCACTGGCGCCCGCCGTTCACTTTCTCTTCGTGTTCATTGGCGTGTTTGTCGGTGAGAACTCTTCGTGCTTTTTCTGTCGTCATGCACTAGTCAATTGCAACCACGCCCCTAGGTACGGGAGTATATCGGGGATAGCGGGAAAAATGGGCCGTGTTTTTACCTTTCATGTGGCCCCGCACTGCCAAGTGAGTGCGGTGTTTTTGTATTTGTTTTTGCGGCGAAAACATCGGGGAATGAGCCTTACCTAGGATGTCCCAGGGGTGCGGGGGCATATGGCGGGGATTTTATCAGCAGTGTGTCCCCGCAAGGCAGGGATTTTACCCGGGATTGGCTGGACCGAAAGTCAAAGTCCCCACTTTTCTCCGGACCTGGGGGGGGGGGGGCTGTGGTTACAATTGACTGGTGCATTAAATGTACTGTCATTTGATAACGATTACAATTTCTGGCGAACATATTCTAAAGCCTAATGTGATGTGTCGCAGTTTGAGATCGTGCATTATGAAGTGCTACTCGTATTTTAATTCAATACAAACACATGTAATACAAGCATAAACTTTCATTGATAAACATTTAATTACTTACTAAATAATGCATTTATCGAAAATATTACTTAATGATAACAAGATTGTAACCGTGTATTTATAATAGCTGAAAACGCACAAATATAAAATGACTGGTCCTTAAAGATTTACAGTGATCAACTATCGTCTCATTAGGTAGAAATACGGTGTTTTCTGCACCTGTCTTTCATATCGAACCCGGTATCCTGCATAAAAAAACATTGTTTTCGATATCTGTTCATCCATTTCGGTAAATTAAAACAATTATATTATTGTGGTACGGCTTATTTGGGAGTAAGAGCGCATCTTTAATAAGCAGAAAGTCAGTTTTTTAACTGTTTATGGTTCATTCAACAATTTCGTTTTAGGATGTGGGTATGGTGCCATGGCCGTTTCATCAGCTGTAGCCACGAGGCAACATTTCGATTCCTTCTCGAGGCTGCCAATGAGCGCTCTAGGGTGTGGGCTCGCTATTGGGGTGTCAATTGTACCACTTTTTATCCGGCTTCTTTTGGACCACCTCTCCTACTTACGGGCGTATATTGTGTGCGCCGCTATTGTGCTAAACGGCATTGCTTGTGGTTTACTGTTTGTGCCGCCGGAGTCTAATGCCAGTGGCGCTGAAGTGGGTGAATATAGACGTATGGAGAATGAGCATGTAAGTGAATCATCTGACAACGCTACACCGCAACCTTCATATGATGAGCCACTGGAGGAAGCGCGGGGCAGTGGAGATGAAAACGGAGAAAAAGCAAAGTTAAAACGGAAACCAGAGCACCACTATCACTCTGTGATACGCCCAGAGGAAACAATCATTGTTTCAACTCTTGAACGCTCCTGGAAGTTTGATGACAATGAACTATATGAAACTGCGAGTGAAGATGAAGCGGACGAGGATGGGGATGCTACGGGGGAAACTCCTGTAGACGAAGAATCCGCAGTAACACGAGACCCTCCTGTGCAAGATAGTCCAAAGAACGACGAGGAGCTTCAGCCAGAACCATCAAAGACGGCTCCACTAACCCTCCTTGGCGTGGTTACAGGCCTTACGGAGCCGAGAGAAATCTGCAGCTGGCGGTTTTCGCTGTTTGCAATTTCGAGTTTCCTGTTTTATCTCGGATTTGTAATTCCATTAACATTTTACCCGGCCGTGTCGAAACAAAAGGGTAACACCATTTGTTCAAACGGAAATGGAGATAAATTGATGTTCAGATAAATTCCAAACTGTTTTGGTAAACGTATTGCCTTCGATTAAGGTATTATATACAAAGTTTAGCATTTAATTTCATTTGTGTATAATTAATAACCAGTTTAAATGACCATTGTCCAAAATCAGCAAAATCGATTATTCAAAAAGGCATCTGTACTTCATAATTTGCCCCTTAAAACAGGCATTGATTCCTTTTTTCAGGATATAAGGACACCACATCCGTGTGGACACTGCCGGCAATGGGAGCCGGAGCCGCTTGTGGCGTTATCATGTGCGGTGCATTGTTAGCTGTGTTCGAGCGACGATCAACGGTCAACAGGCTGATGGACGGACGGTCGACAATTTTAATAGCCGCCCTTGGATCGGTCCTGGCTGGCTTGTCAGTAGCATTTCTTCAATACTACAAGCATTTCAGCGTTTTGATGATTACTGCGGCACTGTTTGGATTCTTTAGTGGTAATTAAACTTTAAAGCGTTATTTTTCCATACTAGTATATGGTACAAAGGCACGCTTTAACCCACAGAATATATAAAAAATATAACACATACTCTCTCGTTCTTTTTCAGCTTTCTATCTCCGAGCGCGTTTGTGTTGTATTCAAAGGGTTTGTGGAATTGACCTTTCGGCTTCCGCATGGATCTTCACAGGCTGGTTAGCTGGATTTGCGCCTTTCATCGCGCTTCCCATCACGGGTTGGTAACATATACATGTATAACAATTAAGTCGTTATATTACTGGTCACCTACAAAATTGACTCATACACATCTACACCATATAAACTAGAGCTTTGTCCGCAAATGTGCAGCAATATACAGCCCCCCCCCCCCCGGTGTGACCTTGACTTTTTAACTACGGACATACGACACACCGTCGCCTCATGATGCACAATTGTACCAAGTTGATTTAAAATCACTCCAATGTATAGTCAATGTACAGCCCGGACAAGCCATACATATAATTAACAAAATTTTAACCAATGACCAAAGAGTGTGACATTGACCTTTGACCTACATATATGGATTTTACCTGAGACTCACTGCTGTCTCATATTGAACATAAGTGCCAACATAGTGTACACTGAATCCCCTAATGCATGACCAAACACAAGGAGTTAAGACCTTTGACCTAAGACCTTTGAGTGTGGCCTTGACTGTTGACATGTTATTCACATCCCCCCTCCCCACCTGGGTTGCCAAGTTACAGTCCGGACGAGCTTAACTACAAATGCTGACATGAAAAAAGGACGAATGACACTTGAATGTGACCGTGACGTTCAACCAGACACGGGTATTGCAAGCGACACGTCGTCTCCTTATGATGGACCAAAATGTGAAAAGTAATTTCTACATCATTCCATACAGGTTAAGTTATGGGCTGGACCTACGGGCGGAGGAACGAACGTATGCGTTTAGAACGAACCGCCATGCGGAATCTACATTGATTTTGTATGTCGACATGCTGCAAGCATACTTGACAGAAGGACAAACATGGAGTACTGTTGTAGTGTCTGGGGACTTACACATTCCTCAGATACCACTAAAATCACTAACATTCAGAAAAGAGCGATTAAGCTAATAATGAAGTCGGGAACTAGCCACTGTGGAAACATGTTCAAACAGTCTGGGTTGCTATCTTTTGAAGACAGGTGCTATTATCATCTCTCATTACTTGTTTTCAAAAGCATGAATTGTTTGACTCCTTCGTACTTCACAGAATTGTTAACATTTGCCAAAAATGAGCACTTTAACTTGCGTTCTTCAGAAAACAAGGATCTTTTTGTTGTAAATCCTAGAACAAACTATATCAAAAATACATTTGCCTATAAAGCAATGAAAATTTGGAATAATCTTCCTACATACATAAAATGTCAAGATAAGCTACCAGCCTTTAAACATGCATTAAAAGGCTACTTATTGGCAAAATAATTTTATCACATGAACAAAAAATCTTGACACTTTATTTAAATCACATTATAATAAATAGTTCATTGTTTACATGAATTGTGTTAATGTACGTATATGACATTCTTGCAACAACTTGTAATGGATACTACCAAATATGTAAATATATTGATTGAATGTGGTTTTACTGAATATATCTACATTATTAACAGTATGAAATTATTGTAATTTATAATCATCTTATTAAACTGAGTTGTGTTTGTCGAAGAAATGTATGATAGTGATAGTGTGATTGTATGTTTTGTATGTTGCTTAATATGTATAGTACATGTGTTTTTGTAATACTTTTTGTGTGAAGGCCATGCTGGAAATAAGTAGTATGTCTGTAATGATTGTACACTTAGTATGTAACCTTCGTTAAATAAAGTTGTTATTATTATTATTATTATTATTATTATTATTATTATTATTATTGTTATTGTTATTATTATCATTATTATTATTATTATTATTATTATTATTATTATTATTATTATTATTATTATTATTGTTATTGTTATTATTATCATTATTATTATTATTATTATTATTATTATTATTATTATTATTATTATTATTATTATTATTGTTATTGTTATTATTGTTATTATTATCATTATTATTATTATTATTATTATCATTATTATTATTATTATTATTATTATTATTATTAAGGGGCCAGCTTAACCTTTCGCCAATATAATGCACACGCATTTATGTTTAAATAAAATCCAATAATAAATAATGAGACGTCTCTGTTGCAGGCTGGCTGGCAGACAACCACGGTGACTATACAGGCGGTCACTTGATGGCGGCGGTCGCCCTCGGGCTGGCCGGGGTCGTACTTTCGCCCCTCCTTATACTGACCTCTCCGCATCGCACATAGACTGGCCTAAATTAATGTGTTTAATTAAAAGAAATATATGTAAACATAGCTTATTTTATTCATAAAGCTGAAAAATATTTATATAATAGAAATAAAGTATTCAAGAAAGGTCATTGTGTTAAACATGTTTCTTTTTCTCACATACACTCAGTCGGAAAAAAATAATGTGTTCAGTTTCAGTTTGTGACAATGTGTAAAACATGTCTTATGGATCAAATGAAAGGTACTTAATGTCTGTAATATGAAATATATTTTACCTTAAACACGACATAAAATAGTAACTTTAATAACTTTTGGGTGCTAATACACATACCACTGTTTTGGTACACCGAGAGATTTTAGAAAAGCCAGAATATTTTTCGGTGTTTTTTTTAGAAAGCACGTACGGGCGAAAAGTCTGATTTGCCGAACCAGGGTATAGGGTAGCATGAAAATGGAATATCTCACGATTTAAACCCGCTTAATACATTTTGAGGGAGTTGGCTCTCTTCGGGTCTGTGGAAATCCAGCTTCGGGAGGTGGCTCTCTTCGGGTCTGTGGAAATCCAGCTTCGGGAATTGGCTCTCTTCGGGTTTGTGGAAATCGAGCTTCGGGAGTTGGCTCTCTTCGGGTCTGTGGAAATCCAGCTTCGGGAGGCGGCTCTCTTCGGGACTGTGGAAATCCAGCTTCGGGAGGCGGCTCTCTTCGGGTCTGTGGAAATCCAGCTCCGGGAGTGGCTCTCTTCGGGTCTGTGGAAATCCAGCTTCGGGAGGTGGCTCTCTCCGGGTCTGTGGAAATCCAGCTTCGGGAGTTGGCTCTCTTCGGGTCTGTGGAAATCCAGCTTCGGTAGGTGGCTCTCTTCGGGTCTGTGGGAATCCAGCTTGAAACGTCTGCATACGTTATCTCAGTCACACTTTAAACTTTTATTCGACTCCGATATGTGCCCATCGCTCTACAAGCATGCACTGAAATAAGTCCGAAACAAAATTTGATAAACTTTATGTTTTGGCCTATTCGTGGTCTAGTTGTAACAAAGTTGACAGTCAATCGATCAAGGGGTCGCAGGTTCGATTTACCGCCGCACAACTTGACAAAATAATACTGAACTTCTGAACGTCTTCCGGAAGAGACGTTAAATGGGTGTCCCATGTCATGGTGCTATACACTGGTGCACGTTAAAAAACTTGGGTAGCTCAAACATTCTGTCTATGCACTATGCTCCAAAAACGGTTTGGTACAATATTTCAGTAACACAATTAAACTCCCTTAATCGTGTTCATAAACAATGTATTAAGTCGATTCAAGGATTTTCACGCGCATGTAGATCAGACGTAGCACTAGGCTCTATCGGTATTTTATCTATTAACTACATAATAGACAAAAGAAAACTTTTGTTCGTCGGACAACTTTGCAAACTGGACCCCGCGAAAACCGTTAAACGAATATTCATATACAGACTTCTTAAATTCCTCGAGAATCCAAGTCAAATAACAGGATTTTTCCCCGACATATACAAAATATTATGCAACTACAATTTTTTTGGTTTATGTAAACCAATATCTAGAAAATGGCACGTCTCTAGAAATGTGTACGTAGAAAAACATAGTTAAGAAATCTATCTACGAAGTTGCTAACGCAGAATAACAATCAAGACTATTGAGTGAAGACAGTTTGCGTGGTTTTCTGTCTATAAATAATGAAATATCACCATGTATTATATGGAGGTTCAGTCAAATATATCGCGAGCAACTCAAATATTGCAGGACGGTGGCTCTAGCTCTAAGTACAATTTTCAGTAGACCCTACGTTACGGGTCGTGCTAAACTGCTGACCGATTAGCTGACCATATAGGAATAGAAGAGATTTGCTGACAAATTGCTGACTATATAAACAAAGAAGGATTTTTATTTTTTAAGTTTTTCTGTTTGTTATGTTTGTTTTCAGTGTTTTAAATGTTTTAATGTTATATGAAATAATTAATTGAATTGACGAATATTCTTTTTTGTTATTCTAAGAGCGTTTCGTTGCAGATAGATGTCTTTTTATCAGTAAAAGATAGAAAGAAAACTGTCTACATCCAGGCCACACCACGTGGAGGCGCTCTTACCATGGCCCATTTTTTTAGTGAATGAGCTAGTGAGTAGTGATTGATTGATTGATTGATTGATTGATTGATTGATTGATTGAGTGATTGTGTGAGTGAAAGAGTTATTGATAGTGAGTGATTGATTGAATGAGTGTGCTAGTGAATAAGTGAACGAAGCATATGTTACAGTGTGCTTGATGAATGAATAATGAAAGCTTCAGTTAAACAAGGATTGATTTGTTGATTGATTGATTGATTGATTGATTGATTGATTGATTGATTGATTGACTGGCTGCTTGATGTTTTTGAAATCATTTAGAACAATTTGGGCATATGAATTCAATATCTACATGTGATATATCGACTGGTGCTTTTACGCAATGTTTATGAAACCATTGGGAACACTTGTTACACTGTACTTGATCACCTAAGCATGAAGATAAATTACACACACAATGAATTTCTATTGAAATGATTTTTTTTTTTCCGCCTTCCACTGATCGTTTTTGTTGTTATTGGGAATTCGGACATCTCTTGATTTTCTAAACAGAATACTAAATGTTCTCTAAGCTTTAGTGAATTAAATATTAAATCAAAACAAGGGTTTTTTTGGAAACAGAAAGATGTAGCGTGTGCAATGGCATATAATCCACAGTCTACTGCATTGTCTTGTTTTTGAACAGTAGGTACGACGACATTAATACAATCTTCCGTAGCTCAATAAATTTGTGACAATTGTATTTTAAGCCCATCTGGGAAAATTCTTTCATTCGGTCAGCTAAGAAATTGGTCAGTAACTTTTCAATATCGAGTTTTCCTATACGTTACATTGGTCAGCTAAATGCACACCATGTTCTGATCAAACGTATTTCATTTCAGAACATGTTTTGTTATTTTGTCGTTCAATCGATACTACTAGGCAGTGCCTTTGGCGAAAATTAAGTTTAATGTTCACAGCAAATCAGTATGACGAATTTTGTCAAATGCATTATTCCGAACAATTATTAGAAATGATGTCCGGTTTCCGATGTTTTACGCTCAGCGACCACAGTCGAGTACATATTTTCAAGACGGTACTACGATACTTACATTTTCTCAGCAAGCCACTGGCTCATTTTTTACCGCATATGTAATTACATGTACAATGCAAGTCAACATACCCTCATTTGAAGTCTTAATTTTTTTGTTCATTTGGTTTTTTTTTGTAAAAGTAACTCTCTATTTCACTATGTTTACTTTACTTATAAATATCACTCCTTTTATATCATTGTCATAACTCTATCTAAAATGCAGGACGATGTGTAATGTAGGGACATGTCATTTATTTCCCATTCTTTGTATTGTTGTGTACCCCGAAATTGATGTCATGCATATCATTTTCCTATTCTTTTCTATGTTATGATTATATATCAACTGTATAGTCATGTATTGTATGTTATAAATATGTAATGCTCTCCATTGTTGGAGGAATAAAAGAACCTATCTATATATCTTACCGGAGCACTCGCCGACTTGGCCTTGGCCGAATGCTAGAATGAATATAAATAAACACATCCAAAACCATATTAAATGTTTAAATATTAGAGACTGCAAGCAACAACAAAAGTAAAAAATATATTGCCACGATCTCCCGACGGGCAGTTTGCATGAGATGCACGACCATTTTTAATGTTTTTCAACGAGTTCTACCGAAGAAGACTCATCATCTCTTTCGACCAAGAAAAAAACTGTTGCCTGCCACAATAAATAGATATTTTGATAGTGTTAATACTTTTTTATTTTTTCTTGTCGTTCATGGAAAATGCCTTCAGCTTTGTAAACAGTAGTGCACATAGTATGCAAGGTAATCGTTATTTATAAAATAACTCCTATTAAAAGTGTGTAGGAGTAGTGAACATCCAAATTTGATGTTCGGATAATTTATTCGGATACAGTTTTTGAATGTACACTATATATGTGTAAACGAGACATTTATGTTATAACTCTGGTACTGTAACTAGATTTCTGATAAATATAATATATATTTTGATAAGAAATCATTTTAGAAATAGAGTCCTTTGAGATGAAAAAAAGTGTTCGCATTGTCTGTTCATCATTTATGAATAAAGAGAAAAATTGAATAGAAGTCCAAGAGACAAGCAAATACAGTGAAAACTCACTAAACCGGACAAGGTCCGGACCGGGAAAATTTCCGGTTTAGTGAGGATTCCGGTTTAGTGAGGATTTGATGTACGGAGTAAGTTTACTCAAAATATTAACTGAGTTAACCTTTAAAGGGAAGTTGAAAATTGGAATAAAATAAAAAAAACACATAAAGATAACATTTATTTTACATCAATGATGGTTCAAGTAACTTGAAATAATGCATAGAATATACATGTATATTCATTTATATATCAATGTACATTACAGATACAGTTTATATCATTGTACATGTACATTGTACATGTATCTTTACGCTTCTAGTGTGATACATAATGTTCATAATGTCGCCCACTGTTGATTTCCCAATGCCAAAGCGCTCAGCGATAATCTGAAATAAATTGAATGAAACATTTTAATGCAGTGTAAAAGCGAAATTTAAACTGAAATTGAAAATAAACAGCAAATTCAAAGATTTCATACAGTAAACATACCTTGATTGTAGGCTTAGGGATTTTCTCAGAACCTCTAATGAGATTCATTTTGTCCTCTAGGGACAGTTCAATTCTTCGACGTTTAGACGGAGGTTGAGACATGATTAAAGCACATGCAAAAGTGATAAACATAATTCTGCGTTTTTATAATCATCTTTTTTCGGAGTCTAAAAAAATAAAACAACTCGCGTAATTCAATGCTTGTTAAGTATGTTTGATAGTTTAATTAACGCACCGCTCTAATTTGATTCACTCATAGAAGTCTTTAGATAAAACAACCCTCCAAAATGATCACTTAATAACCGTTTCTAGTTATTTATTTTCTAAAACAAACAAATTAATGTCTCAATCAATTTTTCTTTTCACAAGTTTGATTAACGTTTGATTATCGCGCGGCAGTCAATCCACAGCGGAATCATCATTATCGATTATCGAGTTATCACAGCATCAAAGGTGCAATATTTAACGACGCACCGGCTGTCAAGACAAAGTGACACGCGATTCGCGAATTCCTAATACACAAAATCATTTTGACATGTTTGAACAAATAAACGTCCGGTTTTGCGAGGTAAAATTACGTTGACAACTAACAAATTTTCTCGATTTTTTGTCCGGTATCCGGAATTCCGAGGTTCCGGTTTTGTGGGGATTATTTTAAATTGAAAAGTATAAGGGAAAAATCGGGACTCTGAAAAAAGTCCGTTATCCCGAGGATTCCGGTTTTGTGGAGATCCGGTTTAGTGAGGTTCCACTGTACTTCCATGTTCATACAGTGTTTTTACCATCGTTACTATATCTAAGAAATTTACTTGCATTTACAGGAGGAGATAGTCGATACAACAGATTGGCTCAAGCGCAAATGTTTCGAGATGCTAATCCAGATTTGGAGTTGGAAGTCAAGACTAGAAAAGGTTTCACTTGAGACTCATTTTTGCTAATATGTAGAGGTTCGCTGGCTATCAATTTAATGTGTTCCAGTCTGCTTTTTTAATACTAATTTGTAGATTAAGTATGTTCTTTTTCATTCATTTCAATTGTAAGACTATTAGAAATGAACGTCGTTTTTATTTCAGTTACAGATAAGCTATCAGAGAGCCTGAACATAGTTGCCAATGAGCCCTCTCTTGCATTTTTCCGCATTCAGGAGCATGTTCGGAAATGCTTGCCACAGCTAGCTGAGACTAAGGTATGCTAAAGCTATTACTCTTGATAATGCAACACAGATTATGATTATGTTACATCAACATAGCATTTTTCTGTGTTCAGGAGCATGTTCAGAAATGTTTGTCACAGCTAGCGGATACAAAGGTGACAAAGTTGTGCCAATTTTCTCTTGATAAAGCCAAACTGATCATGATATTTTGAAAGAAAAATAAGTCAAAAGTCAAGGTAGTATTATAACCTTTGTGTCTTCATTTGCCTGCTAATACATTTTTAAACAAAAATATACTTCCTGATAAAGGGGAGATGTCTGTTCTCGAATGAAAACAATTCTACTTGATATCTGTTGCAGCATGAAGTTCAGGATATACAAGAGAGTGTCAAGGGGGCTTGCTTTGATGCTGAATATGCTGTCAAGTAAGAATAGTGTTGCTTTAATTGTTACTTTGTTTTGCAACATACATGTATTGTTTGTATTAATAAATGCCTTCCATAGAAATCTATCCATAAAAGTACTCAGAAACTATAACTGTTCTGTAATTTTTATGTGTTTAATTGATTAAAATTCATTTTGAATAGAATAAGAAAGATTATTTCCCATTGATCGGTAAAGCCTTTTTGTGGGTTGTGTTACAATCATGTATCTATTACAATGCAGTCAAGCAAATTCTGTTCTTGCCAATGCACTTGAAATGTGATAAATCTGTTAATATTTTCCAGTGCTGTTAAGGGTATGCACCAAAGCTCGGACCACTTCTCCAACATCCAGGACCTACTGAAGAACTCCATGTTCCTCAAACAGCAGATAGATTATGAACAAGCTAGAAGGTGGGTCATACATACACAGCTTAAATGACGAAATCTGGTTAAGAATGTTGACAGTATTTTCTTACTTACAGTATTGTTTATTAAAGGCACACAACATATGTTAATGCAATTTTTTTAATGCATTTTCGTGGTTAACTTATTTGACTGAAAGCTGCACTCTCACAGATTGAACGTTTTGACAACTTTTTTAATATTTTTTCCCTTGGAACAAGCCAATTTTTGCGAAAATCCATGGAAGGCAGTTATACAAGACTGCCGACAAAAAATCAGATCGCAGATTTATATATTTACGTTCAAAAATTGATGTTTTATGCATTTTTCTTAACCTTTAGTAACGGTTTAAGCCATAAAACATTAATTTTCGAACGGAAATATGAAAATCTACAATCTGATTTTTTGTCAGCAATCTTTTGTATCATTGGTTTGCAGATATTAATGCAAAAATTTGATCTTTCCAAGACAAAAAATAAAAAAGTTGTAAAAATGGTAAATCTGTGTGAGTGCAGCTTTAAATGATAAAAAATGCATATGATTTAGGTACAAAAACACAAATATTAGGGATATTTTGACGTTTTTTTTGTGTGAAATGTTTGGCCATGTAGCAATTAATTAAAAAAAACGTTTATAAAAGCTAATATTTTTTATCTGTATCTTAATCATATGTTTTTGTTTTTATCATTCAAGTATGATGGGCTGGATGCCTTTTATTGAATAAACTTTGTTTGTTCATTTGTTTGTTTATATCATTTAACTAAAACAAGTTATATGTGATAATTCATTAAAAAATGTTTTTGTTTTGCATCGGACAACCTATATTGTGCCCAATTAAGATATAATATTTCTGAGTCTGAAAGCAAATGTGTGAGCCATGAGTCAGATAAAAAAACCTTGAACAAAAATCAGGAGGGAAAACTTGGGGGATAACCTTATGACTTGGTCCCTCCCTCAGAACTGAAATTTATTTGGTTTAAAGTGTTGGCATGGTGTTTGCAAGAAAAATTTAACAAATTTTAGTCTGAAATTTTCCATTTTGGGCATATTTTATGACTCTTTTTCTCCTATATTAAAATAAAAAGTAAACTTGGGATGATTTGGGGGGTGGGGCTAGTAAAAATTGGATGCAAAGTTAATATTTTTAAGTTGTGATAATGATATAATCAGTTGATATATTTGTTGTCATTTCATCGAAATTGAAATTATGTTAAGTTTCAATGAAATTTACAGGGAGCAGAAAAAGAACAATCCAAGCATGTACGCTACAGTTTCATCCCCAGATATTAACCTGGCGGCAGTCGCCTCTGGGGGTGGGGACTTCAGTCGTCCCTTAGGCCCCAAACGTCGCCCTGGTGGCAGGGTCAGACGAGTCATGTCTGAACATATAGATTAAGACATTGGGTATTCCTGTTGTTATCATGCTATTGTTGTCATGCCATTGTTGTCATGCTGTTGTTGTCATGTCTGAACACATAGATTAAGACATTGGGTATTCCTGTTGTTGTCATGCTGTTGTTGTCATTCTGTTGTTGTCATGCTGGTGTTGTCATGCTGTTTGTGTCATTCTGTTGTTGTGTGTTTTTTTCACTGTCTCTCAGTATTTCAGCAGGCTCTCCAGCCATTCCTAGTTGTCCTAGTTTTTAAGTTTTTCATTTGCAGCATTATGTCTGAAAGTTTCAAGTTTGTGTGTTCATTGTGTTTTGAAGATTTTCTTACAGAAAACAATGTAGAGATGTTCAGCTGACTTGCCTATGCTACTGGCAGTAGTGGTTTCATGTCACTGTTTGGCCTTCACCCATGGTGATTTAATGTTGAACTATGCTGAAGTGAAGCCAAACAGAAGCAAATGTACTGTCAGCTGAACACTTATATGTAGGGTATTTGAACAGTAAAGCATAAGTGAGGTAATACTTTATCTGATAATACCTCCCAGTTTTTGTCTCAATATTCCTAGTTTTTCTAGTTTTTTTTCCCTGGTTTTCTGCTTGAAAAATTGTTAGTTTTATCCTAGTTTTTTTTAGATGTATTGTTTGAGAGCCTGTCTCTGTGTTTTCTCTTAAGGGTCTGAGGAATGTGTACATTCGACCAATTTCTTATTTGACCCCACCCTTGCGTATTATTTAGATGTCTTATATATATACAAACAACTTGCGATGTTGTTACTGCATACAGTGAATGTTGAGGTATCCCTGTATGTAAATGCCTTTATGCCTTCGTAGCTGCCGTGTTTATGGTATGGTGTAGTGTTGTGTCAATCAATCAGATGCCTGTACAAGTACAAGTAAATCAGTTATTTGAATGTAGAAGGATACATTAAAAGTACATGTAATTATGGAAGTTTTCTTTAATGTTTTTTTTAAAGCTGCACTCTCACAGATTGAACGTTTTGACAACTTTTATATCCCCCGCCTTGAAAAGGCGAGGGGATATAGTAATGGTAGGCGCGATTCCGTGTGTGTGTGCGTGTGCGTGTGTGTGTGTGTTTGTGCGTCCGTTATTGTTCTTTGCTTATTTTACATTTAAAATTGGTTTCTTCGCAACTCCTCTTACGTTTTCATGTGATTTCTACCAAACTTTCACAGATTGATGAGCATAAAGTGAAGCAGCCCATAATGTCGGGCTTCTCTGATTTGACCATTTTTGAAAGAGTAATTGCCCTTTGCTTATTTTACATTTAAAATTGGTTTCTTCCCAACTCCTCTTACGTTTTTCATGCGATTTATACCAAACTTTTACAGATTGATGATCATAAAGTGAAGCAGTGCATATTGTCTGGCTTTCCTGATTTAACCATTTTTGAAAGAGTTATTGCCCTTTGCTTATTTTACATTTAAAATTGGTTTCTTTGCAACTCCTCTTACGTTTTTCATGCGATTTCTACCAAACTTTCACAGATTGATGAGCATAAAGTGAAGCAGCGCATATTGTCTGGCTTTCCTGATTTGACCATTTTTGAAAGAGTAATTGCCCTTTGCTTATTTTACATTTAAAATTGGTTTCTTCGCAACTCCTCTTACGTTTTTCATGCGATTTCTACCAAACTTTCACAGATTGATGAGCATAAAGTGAAGCAGCGCATATTGTCTGGCTTTCCTGATTTGACCATTTTTGAAAGAGTAATTGCCCTTTGCTTATTTTACATTTAAAATTGGTTTCTTCGCAACTCCTCTTACGTTTTTCATGCGATTTCTACCAAACTTTTACAGATTGATGATCATAAAGTGAAGCAGCGCATATTGTCTGGCTTTTGCGATTCGACCATTTTTGAAAGAGTTATTGTCTTTTGCTTATTTTACATTTAAAATTGGTTTCTTTGCAACTCCTCTTACGTTTTTCATGCGATTTCTACCAAACTTTCACAGTTTGATGATCATAAAGTGAAGCAGCGCATATTGTCGGGCTTTCCTGATTTGACCATTTTTGAAAGAGTTATTGCCCTTTGCTTATTTTACATTTAAAATTGGTTTCTTCGCAACTCCTCTTATGTTTATGACTACAAAGAGACACAGTGCATATTTTCAGGCTTTTGCAATTTGACCTTTTTTGAAAGAGTTATTGCCTTTTCTTAATTTTATGCATTTCTTATGTTCCTGAGAAACTACCCTTTCCATTGATTGGCTTTCGTTACAAAAAATGTCCCTATGAGGCGGGGGATATAGCTGTCTGTGACCGCTCTTGTTATATTTTTGTATTGAAACGAGCCAATTTTTGAGAAATTCCATGGAAACCAGTTATACAAGACTGCTCACAAAAAAATAGATAGCAGATTTTCATAATCAAGTTAAAAAAAATGATGTTTTATGCATTTTTCTTAAACCGTTTGTAATTGTTTAAGCCATAAAACATTATTTTTCGAAAGGAAATATGAAAATCTGTGATCTGAATTTTTGTCAGCCATCTTTTACCATTGGTTTGCAGATATTTACGCAGACAAAAAAAATATAAAAAAAGTTGTAAAAATGGTATATCTGTGAGAGTGCAGCTTTAGTATTGTCACATTTAAGAATACCTAAAACACTTTTAAATCTATTTCAGGAGCAATCCAGTAGCAGCAAGTCCTACTGCTAAACACCGAGACAAAAACAAGGCTGATGAAGAGATGGATTCTATGGTGCAGACATAATTAATTCTAGAATTGTTAAAGGGTTTTGAAAAAATTGTTATTTTCCATCGAAGTTGTATTTTCCATCAGTGTTATAGAAGAATGTTGTCTAATGACCATTGGTAGCCTATCATCAACATCCATAGTAGGAATTTTGTTATTAGATGGAAGTTGTATTTTTCATCAATGTAATAGGAAAATATTATCTAAAGGCTGTTGTTAGCATACCCAGGCTGTCAAGCGGTCCTTATTTTCCTTATTTATTTTTTTGTTCCTTCCTACTTTTTGGTTCAAAACTCCTGACATTTCCTACTTTTTTGGTTCAAGTTGTGTATTTCACTAAAACCTTATATTAATAGTTAGAAAATGGTAGTATATTTGTAGGGTCGTTTCTTTAGGGAAAGCATAGACTGTAATCATCTTGATGAGACTGTACAGACTGGGGGCCTATGGCTGCTTACTCCATTATTTCACCAAGGTGAAAGATGTATAAGAGTCAACAGATCAGTCTATGCAGACTCGTCAAGATGTATTCTAGTTTGCACATTATGTCTGTGAGTAATACAAAGTTCTGCCCAAAAGTATGTAAAACTCCTACTTTTTTAGGTCAAATTCCTTAATTTCCTACTTTTCTCCTACAATATGGTAAATTTACTCCTACTTTTCTCCTATTTTTTAAAAGAAGTTCACTTGACAGCCTGCACATCATCAACACCCATAGTAGGAATTCTGTTATCACTATTGTAAGGTCATACATACACCCAGGATTCTGATGTTGGATATGCCTATAAAATTATCTGTATACATGTACATGAATCTGTACTGTACATTAGCTGTACATGGAGTTGAGCTCTCTTGCATTGACGTATTGCCGTTTCCGACACATATTGCATACATGGATAATGTGTTCCGTGGAAAGTGCATGAGACACTTGGCTGTTATATTATAATTTACGCTGTGCAATATTTTGTTTTAAAACTACTTTGCATTCCATGTTATGATTCTTGTTGTTCCTTTAATTGCATATTAAACTATTCCGATGTGTTGTTGTTCGTTTTAGTAAAGCTTTACCGAATGAGTGTAATTTCGATTAGTTATGCACCAGTCAGTTGTAACCACGCCCCGCCCCTGGGGAAATGGGCCGTGGTTTAACTTTCCAGGTGGCCCCGCAGTGCCGGGTGAATGCGGTGGTTTTGTCTTTGCGCAAAATATAGCGGGGACTGGGCTTTACCTAGGGTCCATGGGGTGCGGGAGGCATTTGGCGGGGGTTTTACCATCAGTTCGTCTCCGCAGGGCGGGGATTTTAGCCGGGCTTGGCTGGATCGAAAGTCAAAGTCCCCGCTATTCTCCGGACCTGGTGGCTGTGGTTACAATTCACTGGTGCATTATAAACTGGTCCATTTTGATCTACTTTTACGTTTAGTTATCGTCGAGTATTTGTTCAAAAAAAACAACTGAGTTTATAAACTGTTTCCGTAGCATTTAAAATATTCATCGACATATAAAGACAGTCATTTATACTACACAGTAAAACCTGGAGCATAACATGTCCATGTATATAAGGTTTGAAGTATATAGCTACACATTAAGTTTGGACCCCATTTGGCATTTTTTATGATCTTATTCAGACTTATAAAATTAAGCGCAGTTTCATACGACGATTCACACAATAATAGCACAATTTATTTAATAGGCTGAATTGGACAATGCCGAAATGGTTACTGGGCCGAATTGACCCAACAGGGCACTCATAATAGGTGGCATTTCAGCGATCGACATATGACAGAGGCAGTTTTAGCCGGAGAAATCTGTACAAAAATCCGTACAAATAGTACATTTCGAAAAGTTACACATATATATTTTTGAATTCGTTAAGCAGGGGTGGTGTTAAGGATGAAACTTGGGTATGTCTTATGGATAAATATCGTTGACCTTATTCTCTGCTTACGGCCGCTTTTTAAAACACATTCTCCGTTTAACTACAGTCGAACCCCTTTGGCTCGAACTCGCTTTTCTCTCATTGGCTCGAACTTGATGTATAGGACCGATTTCTTTAAACTGAAGGTAAAAAACCCTCTTGGCTTGACTATTTCGAGGCCCGAGGTATTTTCGCTGCTCCCTGGGAGTTCGAGCCAACGGGGTCGACCATACATCGTTCGAAGATTCGATAACTTTTAAGATCAATATAGAATTTCAGCCCAGGATTTAGTCTTTGAGTTGACTTTATATCTTGAGCGTTCATAATTTGGCTTTAATATAGGAAATAAAAATGGATTTTAACCAAAGAAAATTCTAAATGGCACGACTGATGAATCCTGAATAACAGCCGAGCGCCAAACGCGTTTTTGCCATACCGCATGGTGGTTTGAACCAAGAAAGGATAATAAACATGTATACAATTGATTTGTTTGTTTACATCGGTTATGACCCATGGTGACCCACGTGAGAACCCCACTTATCTCAAATTGTTTGTTTGACATCGGTTGTTATCCGTGGTGACCCACGTGAAGAACCCCACTTAGTCACAAATTGTTTGTTTGACATCTGTTGTTATCCGTGGTGACCCACGTGAAGAACCCCACTTAGTCACAAATTGTTTGTTTGACATCTGTTGTTATCCGTGGTGACCCACGTGAAGAACCCCACTTAGTCACAAATTGTTTGTTTGACATCGGTTGTTATCCGTGGTGACCCACGTGAAGAACCCCACTTAGTCACAAATTGTTTGTTTGACATCGGTTGTTACCTGTTTTGACCCGTGGTGACTCACGTGAGAACCACAGTTAGTCAAAATGATTTGTTTGTTTTACATCGGTTGTGACCCAAGGTGACCAATGTGAGAAACCCTTTAAGTCATGTGATTCATCTCTATGCAAATATAATGCTCGGTCTCAACTATCCGTGGCTGTGGCGGATCCTTGGTCTAGTGGTAACACACTTGACTATCAATCCTGCGGTCGCAGGTTCGATTTCCCTTTGCATCACTAAAAATACTAAGGTTATGTGGGGGGCACCGTGTGACAGTGCTTTACACTGGTGCACGTTATTTAAAGAACCAGGGTAGCTCTAACCAGGGTTACATTCTGTCTGTGCACTATGCTCCAACAACCTAAAATGACTAACAATCTTTAATAACGGAGCACTCGCCGAATGGGCAAGATCCGAGTGCGAGTATAAATAAGCCTACACACCACCACCATCCGTGGCTCTGTTGATCGGCCATGCATGGAATGACGCTTGTGAATCTCTGCTTCAGCAATGAACCGACTTCTTCATATACTCGTAATTTTTTTCTTTACCGCGGGCTCTAAAGCAAAAACCTCTTTACCCGAGCTGTTAATTTCGTATGTACCTCAATTTAATGCGTGGTCATATGTAAAGTGGAACACGATAAAGACTATTCCAAAGGTTGTGTTTAGTTCCTGGCTTATTTGTTTAAATGATACGGTCTTAAAATGGCACATACCGCTTCAGGTAGAAAAAAGGATTAACTTTTTGATAATATTAGCTTAAAACGTAAGTTTATAAGCCAAATTCTTTATAATGATATAAGCTTTGTATAATATTATTTATGTTTAGCTACATCGTTCTAAGATTCAATTACTTTTAGGATCAGTATACAAATGTAGAATACCACCCGCGGACTTGTTCTTATGTCTTGGGCTTTCATGACTTGGCTTTAATATAAGGAATAGTAATGGGGCTTGAGGAAAAAATGTTGAATTGAGTACAAAAAGGAGATGGAATCCACTGAAGTCTGTCCACTTATTTTGCACTGTTGAATCCTGATTGGCATAGCTGAACCCTTCTTTAGTTTAAACTTATTTTACAATGATTGAAGCAAGTTATTACAACATTATGTTAATCACTCGATTTTACGCTAGAGTATGGTCTTGTGTGGTCTTGAATTGTGGGGGAAACCGGAGTACCCGAAAAAAACAACCTTGTCCGGCTTGGTGACCACAAACCAAACTCACATGCGCCCAGGCCGGGAATCGAACCCGGGTCGCCTTGGTGAGTAGCGAGTGAGAACCCGTCTTTGCTACGCATAACATGGCGGCTTGGACCATATATGATAACACATGTATACAGTTGATTTCATCAATACCCAATTGTTAATTATTTACAATTTTTGTATCAACGATCCGTGGCTCTAACGATCTTCTTAGCATAGAATGAGGCCTCTTAAAATCTTTTTCAACATTGACCAAGGACTTCTTCCTTTACGTGTAACTCCTTGATCTTTACCGCTGGCTCAGCAAGATATATATGAAGCATATGCAATACATATGCAATACAATACAATACAACACAATGCAATATCTTTACTACCTCCCAAAAAAAGATGTGCATTTATCTATTAAAATATGATACTATGTGATTCAAAATATTAACTGAAGCATATCAAATATGTGCAACTTATCTCCAAATAGGGGGATAAGTCTACGCGATGTACGCTTCATTGAAAATAAATAAATAAAATAAAAAATAAATAAATTCAAAAATAAATAAATAATCAATCAATCAATCAATCAATCAATCAATCAATCAATCAATCAATCAATCAATCAATCAATCAATCAATCAAATGGAATGAATGAATGAATGAATGAATGAATGAATGAATGAATGAATGAATGAATGAATGAATGAATGAATGAATGAATGAATGAATGAATGAATGAATGAATGAATTAAGACTCTTATTTTACATTGTTTTGTACAATACCGGATTTTTTTGCTATTGATATCATAAAATAGCTATTAAAGCTGCACTCTCATAGATTGGCCATTTTAACAACTTTTTTTATTTTTTGTGTAAATATCTGCAAACAATGATATAAGATTGTTGACAAAAAATCAGATCGTATATTTTCATATTTCTGTTTGAAAATTAATATTTTATGACTAACTGTTTAAGAAAAATGCATAAAATATCAATTTTTGAATTTAAATATAAAAATCTACGATCTGATTTTTTGTCAGCAGTCTTATATAACTGGTTTCCATGGATTTTCGCAAAAATTGGCTCGTTCAAAGACAAAAAATATAAAAACTTGTCAAAACGTTCAATCTGTGAGAGTGCAGCTTTAATATATACCAAGCTCGGCGTCCGGTTGCAAAATACTTTTTATATCTCAGTTAACATACGTCAATATATAGAGCTCCCATCTTCCATGATTTATTGAAACCGACCCAGTTCTACATGATCTATTATTTATAGAGGTTTTACCCTTGTTCAAGCTGCGTGAAGTTTCGGACTTTTCATGGAACATTGACTTCCAGTAGATTAAAGCCAATTAAAAACTTCGACCTACATGCATGTATGATATCGCAAAAGCACAATACATGAATCCATAGATTAAGGGGGAGATTGTGTTAAATACTAGTTACATGAAGAATTTAAACAAACAAGGAATTATTATAATCATTACTTTTAAAGGCCTTTCGTGATCTTGAATACAAAAAAAAAAAATATTGCATCGTCCGTTTTGAGTGACGGTCCCTTACATGGATAAGCACAATGTTTCCGGTGCCCGGGACGCTTGGCGGGGATGGTGGACGGTGGGAGCAGCCTTTATGACACACCTTTTTACTCACGGGGTCGTGTACTCGTACGGCCTCCTCTTCCGGCGGTTAGAGGCGGACTTCATGGTCTCCAAGGCGGCCACATCCTGGATATCCTCCACAACAGCCGGTAGTCTCTACCTAACAGGTACTTATTACTAGTAGTACTAATCACTAGCCAATCTTAAGGCAGCGGAAGATTAAGTACTGAATGCAACCTTTTTTACGTCAACTTTTCACATTATTGTAAGTTCGCATGCCTTTCGTCCGCGATCGAAGCCAGTATTTATTATGTTTGTTTCATTAACGATTTTTCATGGCTTAATAATTAAGATAATCGACACATACGCTAAATTTAGTAGATTTATTAACGTAACTTCAAAATTCGGTGCCCGGTCAAATGGCATCTGTCACATGCCTTTGTATCGACACAATATCAAGATCTCACGGGGTTCAAACTCTGTTCTACCAAACCATTCGAAACACCTCTTCCATTTTCAATCGAAAACAACCTCAATGTATATGTACGGTTTGCAATGTCAAAACACTTAACATTTAACTACGCTGCAAGTAGATCGCGTAGGAATTTCAAATTAGCAGTTAAACTTCATGACTTCACTCTTGGGAATCTTAATTATTTATGTAACAATTCTGTTCACTAAGCAATCAATTTAAACTAGGTAATACAAAAGAACACGTTAAAATACTACACGTTATTAATACTATTACAATATTTCTCAAAAGTTAAGAACTATTTCTACTTATGTACCGGCAATCATCCGAGGTTGTTTTCTATGGAAAATGGCCGAGGTGTTGCAAATTCACTATCACAGGTTCATGCCTATTATGCTCAAGGGGGAGTAAGCAAATGGAATGATCCTACCCCAAAAAGATAACCAAAATGGCGACGGTCATACCAGTGCAATCGTAACTCCTCGGCCATTTTCCACCGAGAACAACCTCGGATGTTTATGGACGGATTACAATGTCAGAATTTTTAACATTCAACTACGCTGCAACTAGATCGCGTAGTGATGTTTATATAACAGTTAAACCAACGGGCTTTACCCTTGGAAACAATTGTACATGAGTTAGATTTATTGCTTTTGTGTTATTACTCAAGTACATGTACATGTTTTGCTCTAAAACGATCTGTATGATATAGGGAAATCACTTTTATCAATATAATTTACATAATAATTCGCTTGAAAAAACTCGTTATGTATCTAAATTGGAAAGATTGACATATGAGTATGATGAACGTCTCAAAGCATTAAATCTTCCAATTCTACTATACAGACGACATCGTAATGACCTGATACAGATCTTCAAGATCGTTAACAATATTGATGACATTAGTTCTGAGACTTTCTTCTTCTTCAATGACAATAGTTTTAGAGGTCACATTTTTAGAATAAAAAAGAACACATTCGTTAATTAAATCGACAAGTTTACATGTTTTTCCGGCAAAATGCATCAACAACTTAAACAGCATTCCCGAAGAAATGGGGTGTTCTGATACTGTCTTAAGTTTCAAATATATACTAGATAAATATTGGATAACAAAATTATTTGATGTTTCTTATATTTGTTAAATGGAACCGGACCAGTAATCAGTATAGGAGAAGCTAACACACCACTGCTAAATGGCTTACAGGCTTCGAAGACCAGCAGTCAAGCAGCACAAGTCCCTTATATCAGAATTAAGCTAAGCTCACTATTTTTGCTTTTCAATAGTTAGCCTAATATTTACTTCTTTAAAAGTTTTTATACTTAAGATAGGAATTATCTTTATGATAATCACAATAAACCATTTTTCAATTATCAAGATTCATTTTAAGTAAGTTTCGAGAATTGGGGCCAGGTTCAAGAATATTGTCTACCATTTTCAAGTACCACTCAACTCAGTAAATTGTCTAAATCGTGTGTATAGGGTAAAATCCAAAGGAGTTTATTCCTGTATACCTTTATCTCAATTTTGCTGTGCCTTTATGGTTTTATTAGACTAACTGCGCATGCGCGCAGGTACGTAGTCTTAAGACCACAAACTCCAAAGAACTACTTCTATTCATGTCGTTTTAACCCGTTTTTTTGTCTCAATGCGCTCGATGTTTAGCAGAATGAGGTCGAAACCATACAAATGGGTTGGCCGTTTTGCAGTCCGAGTATGAGTTTTTGCTTGTTCGGCAATTTCCGCGCTGTAATTATGTATCCCGGCGTTTTATCTTTAGCAGAATATAACTATTTTTAGATCGTTATAGTTATTAGATTAATGAGGGTCAAGATAATGGAGGCTCTGGTAGGAAGATAACATATAGTTTTGATATTCACTCTAGTTTAGCCCATGATGTTTCAGAAATTATTAGCGACCGCAAGTGTCCCATCGTCTGCAGGATTTGTTATTTAAACCTGACGTGACCCTGAATCACGCTTATTTGTAATGGTGATTTTATTTGACTTTTATGAGATAAGAAACAAATATAATTATTGTCTTAGTGTTAAAATAGTTGAATCTCAGGTTCGCATTGCTAATGCTTCAAATACTATACATTGTAATTTACCTGCTACACAATTACAAGATACTATTCATTCTATGATTTTAGGCGTTTATATTTCTAATGAGATGTTTTCATTTTTGCATAAAAGCTTCGTTCCGGTGTATTCTTGGAATAGTTTTAGACATTAGGCTTTCAATTTATATAAGCACACATACCCTGATACGACAGTGAGTCATGCATACGTTTGGTGAAGCAAAGTAGTTCGAATTAAACCTGTTTAACATCCAAAGAGTACGAAGCATTCATAACAGCACAGCTACATTTAACATAAATAACATTAAAGTTATCAATAAACTTTAAAAAGCACAATCATATTCTCATTCATAAAAACAGACTAGTTCCGATAATCTAAAAATAGTTTCAATTTTATTAACTGACCTATATTCTAAACATAGTTTCTACATACATTAACTGACCACATGTTTGTCCTCACCGCGGGAAAACGACCATCTGATAAGCTCTGCATTTTAAAAGGTATTATTGCTAAAGTTGCTCGTAAAAATAAAATCATTTTCCTTAAAGAATTAAAACGTGTAAGTTCATAAAATTTATAATCAAAGCACCGAAAAACATTTAGACGCGATTGAAAAGAGCATTTACTGTAACTTCAAATACATGGGGATACGTCGACTGAATTGATATAAAGCTGTGCATTTTAAATGGAATTATTGCTGAAATTGTTTGTAAAAAATGATTTTCCCTAAACAAAACGTGTATGTTAATAAAAGAAAATGATATATATATATATATATATATATATATATATATATATATATATATATATTGCATTTTCCTATCGTATGATATCTAATCAAAGCAACAAAAAAACCTTTAGAAACGATTGAAATAGGGCATGCATTGTAACACTAAAAACATGGGGATTGGGGATTACGACGATTGAAGTGACATTTACAAAAACAAAATGACACAAGATGCCATAAAGATATAGATATGTTTGTTTCTTCGCCCAGTGTAGGCAAAAGCATTGTCGGCACATTTTTCACTTTAATTTATGTGCTCTTCACCCATTCCCGTAGTTCAAATAAAGTTTGCAACTCTCACATAATTGCCCGCAGATAGTCTTTCAGCGCCTCGCGCTTTGATTTCATTTATAATCAAATAATTCAATAGGAAACTGATAAGTCTGAGAAGTTCCTAAAAATCTTTCTTACTCCAAACTCCCATAAATATTGACCAAACAGTTGCGAGTTATAAAAGATGCATGTATTAATCTTCTTCAAAGACTGTCAAATTATTTAATACAGTTAAAATTGTTGAGCAACCTTTCGAGAAAATACTTGAATAGATATTGTAAAACTGCATTTAGCCTGGTCTAACTCGCTAAATATTCGTCTTTTATGTTACTTGTTCATCCTTTCATCTTTTAAAGTTTGATCGTTGTCAAACGATATAATCAAAGTACGGATTGAGCCTCTAGTGATTTTGATTTCTTTTTAGTTCAATTTCAATTTCTTTCATCTTTAACCGTGATATATAAATGATTTTTCTTACCATTTTAATGGAGTCAATTTTGTTTGTTAGTCGTTTGGACTGGCAGAAATCTGAGACACTATCAACATGCTCCATGACACAAATTCGTCTGTCGTCGTTTTTTTCATGTTTCAGAGTTGAATCCCCGTGGATCTGTACACAGATGCTTGAAAGTATGCTGCAGATCACAACAGTGGTCTACTGGTTTACTTTAAACAGCTGTCTGCGGTCTCAGTCGGGTAAAATCAGTCTTGCAGACACTGAAATTGAAAAATACAACGTTTTATGGGCTGCTTATTCGGTCATGGGACATAAAACACCTATGCATCATGATTTATCGACGACAACACATTCAGAAATTGAGTATCGTGCTAACATGACATTAGACAGTCCACATTAAAAAAAAATTGAATTTCGAGTTGGCATGAAATTGGACATTGGACAATCAACATTCATTTTTTGAATATCAAATCCCAAAGGTCGTGCAAGAATTTTTTTTTTGAAAACCCAAAGTTTTCTGCTAACTCAACACACCGGTGTTAGCATGACTTTTTTGCTCGTGGCGATCTGTATGCGGTGATTTTGAAAACATATCGCCATAAAACTAACGCCAAAATGTCCAACGTCATTGCATTGCCTAGCTTTATCATCCATTACTCGCCATGTGACTTACAATCAGCTTTTCTGAGCTTCCTATGAAATGGTACAGTCTTTGATGATTCTATCCCGCTTCATTAAGATCATCACTATTAGTTCATGGCATAACGACTATTTCGAGAACGTTACATAATGAATTTAATGAGATTGAAACCTTCCAAACTATTCATAAACACATCTTCTTTCAGGTCCACTGGCGAGCGCCTTGTCGTTGCGGTTGGGTAACCGGAAGGTAGCAATCTTGGGTACCATTCTGTCATCCGTCGGCTGTCTCGTCACCGTCTTTGTGAGAGATTTTCCCCTCTTGTATCTCACTCTGGGAGTTACAACCGGTAGGCTGTTTTCAGAAATGCCCAATCATTAAGCATCGTCGAACTGAATGGAAACAAAATCCTTTCTATATGGAAAACTTAATGCTTACCTCATATATCAACAAAAAGTACCATGCACCTTACATTATATCATTCCGTGAACATACTGATACAGTTATAGCGTATTCCGTTTCTTTACAAGCTGTTATATCTTTTAATATTAATGTTGTTTTATATTCGTCTGCAGGAGTCGGGTACGGACTAATCTACATCCCAGCAGTGGTGGAGGTGACATTGAGCTTTGAGTTGTACCGGGCCGTCGCCTGCGGGGTCGCCTTGGCTGGTGCAGGCGGAGGGGCCTTCATCATGGGGTACACTTTACTGCGATACATATAATGCACCTGAAATTAAAAATGTAAAAGAGCATAATTATTACAGTAAACTAAGTAATTGCTCATCAACTGCCATATCTGGGAGAGTATATTATGTCGCATTATTTAACTAAAACTCATTGATAGCTGCCAAGTCTTTCGATGCTTGTGACAAAGCTTATCAGGGTATTGCTTCTGTCAACAGGCCAGTAATAGAGGTTTTACTGGAATACTACGGCTGGCGCGGTAGCACGCTTATACTGTCGGGACTGCTGCTTAACTGCATACCATGTGCGCTTGCATTTCGAGACACGCCCCTCTTGGAGAGCCTTGCACCGCGTAGGGTTTTCGAACAGGAGATTAAGGTACTCGATTGTGAAACAACAAAGACACACATCCAGTTATATACGGACGATAATAGTGACGCCATGGAGTCTCATCTTGTTGACAGTGTTCAGGTATATACGGACAATAATAGTGACGCCAATGAGTCTTCTGTTGATGGTATTGCGCTGGAGATCAAAGCTGAAAAGGAAGAAATGTTGCCAAAAGCAAACGGCAACTTGCAAAACATCGTAGCGGAAAACAGATCAGAGCATTTGTTATTCAGGATATGTGACTTGCTTAGAAAACCATCTCTGGCGATATGGTATTCTGTTCAAATTGCAATTTTGTTTGGATTTTACTCCCCATTTATGCTTTTGCCATCAAAAGCAATTAATGACGGTATGTAATCGACGTTATTTGTATGTCCGCTTTTTATAACGTACCTTAGAAAACCATCTCTGGCGATACTGTATTCTGTTCAAATTGCAATTTTATTTTGATTTTACTCTCCATTTATGCTTTTACCATCAAAAGCAATTGATGACGATATGTAATCGACGTTATTTGTATGTCCGCTTCTTATAACGTACCTTCGGATACGCCCACAGCCATAAACATGACGGCTGCCTAGAGTTCTTCTCCGTTATTCAACAAAATAATTACTTTCTTGGTATCGTTAGACTAAATTAATCTCATTATTGAAGGTTACCTTAAAATTGATCTTGGTGCACAATGTATCGATTGTAACACATACATGTATTAAGGTCACCAATTGTAGATACGTTTTGAGAATGCGGATATCAACATTTCTGCTACAGGACTTGGCGGTTGGCAGGGAGCCTGGGTGATATCGGCCATGGGACTGAGTACCGTGGTTGGGCGAGTGGTGTTGGGCCTTCTCGCAGACATCCTGAGTAGCCGGAGGTAAATTTAAATAGTTCTTATATGGAACAGAGCGTCGCACGAGCATTGTATACTAACATCATTGGTGAGATCGTTATGTCTTCACGTGGACAAAGGCAGATTTAAAATTGACAATTAAAAATGACATATTTCGTAAGTACTTCAGTGATTATCTGCAATTTCATTTCAAGCAAGCCTTTGCGATAGATACACATGCACGTAATAAAACGACTGATCCATTTTGTGTCGTAGAATCATGCATTTATCAAAGATCGGTAGTATCTACACAAGCAATACGAAAATAATAAGTTCATCTTAAGTTTTTTTTTGCTGTCAGTTCGAGTTTTTTTGATTGCCTTAAATATACGCTAAAACAGTGTTAACGCTTATGCTCTGCCAATGTTCGGTTCTTAACTCCAGTTTCACCCTTGGTTTCTTCTGCAATCAGCAGATTAACATGTATTCCGGATCTAGTCAGTGAGACAGACAAGGAATGCGTCTGATTATCTGGCGTACGAAGTATACCTTCATATGTTGTACAACACATTGAATTATGAAAGTGACATTGGAAAGCAACAGATTTGCCATATATATTCAAAAATATATTCCAAAATTGAAAGCAACAGATTTGCCATATATATTCAAAAATATATTCCAAAATTGAAAGCAACAGATTTGCCATATATATTCCAAAAATATATTCCAAAATTGAAAGCAACAGATTTGCCATATATATTCAAAAATATATTCCAAAATTGAAAGCAACAGATTTGCCATATATATTCCAAAAATATATTCCAAAATTGAAAGCAACAGATTTGCCATATATATTCCAAAATGGGAAGCAACAGATTTGCCATATATATTCCAAAATGGTAAGCAACAGATTTGCCATATATATTCCAAAATGGAAAGCAACAGATTTGCCATATATATTCCAAAATGGAAAGCAAAAGATTTGCCATATATATTCCAAAATGGAAAGCAACAGATTTGCCATATATATTCCAAAATGGAAAGCAAAAGATTTGCCATATATATTCCAAAATGGAAAGCAACAGATTGCCATATATATTCCAAAATGGAAAGCAACAGATTTGCCATATATATTCCAAAATGGAAAGCAACAGATTTGCAATATATATTCCAAAATGAAGAATAAAAAGGGAGGTTCGTAAACTCATTATTACTATAATTTTTTCATTGCTATTATGTTTCAGAATTTTAATCTACAAAACTGCTGTTATTTTGACTGGCGTTGACATTATGATGTTCGTTTGGACGAACACCTTTCCATCTGTGATGATATGTGCTGTGTTCTATGGGTTAACAACAGGTTAACTTGTTTAAGTTTGTATTATTATTTTGCTAAAAAAAGAAATACTCACTTTCAATGATAATAGAAGAGACAGTTAAAATAGTAACTACTTCTAGAACAGTATTATTGTATTCGCTTAAATCATGCATTTGCATGTGTTGTGTTATGTTGTTAGCGGTTTTGATGTCGCAAAACTCAGTCGTATTGGCGGAGGTGGCCGGACTTGACCGAGTGTCTGAAGCGATGGGTCTCAACAACATGTTCTCCGGCATAGGCTGTCTCCTCGGCATACCAATAACAGGTGTGTTGCAATTGGTACCTGTTTTTGTTCATATGATCCTAATGGCAATATATATCACTGTGATATGCTTAGTATTTCTATAATACATATTGGTTCTTATTTCAAACTCATATAAAATTGCTTTATGAAAATGAACTCTTATGATCGACCTTTCAAACAATAACTCTTTGCGTTTTTGAATATTCAGGTTTCTTATTTGACGTGACTGGAGAGTATTTAGTGCCGTTTATATTGTCGGGGGCAGTTGTGGCTGGAGGCGGACTTGTCCTATGTGTAGGTCTGCGCCTACCCTCCGATATCCGAAACAGGGCTGCGTAGAATAATCGTGGTCAATTGTTTTTGTTAAGGCACACTTGCAGAATGACAGCATAAGGCGTTGTAAAACGTGCTATTATTAACAGAGAAAATAAAACAAATGTCACCTTTTAGAAGGCAAATATCATTTTGTTCTATGGGGTAGTTTATACACTGATAAAGGATAAAAAAGGGACCTGTTAAGAAAACTTAAATATGTTTACATTGCAATTTAGTTAGCTCAGGTGGCACTTTAGCCACTTCAAGTCTTAAATATTGGCTTTTAATTGTTGATTAAAATTTGTTAAGTTTTGATATTGTAAATTTATTTAAATACGAATATGTACTTGTTTTTCATTAGTGTATGAAAGACATATCCAAAGAGAGAACTATTGTTTAATATGCGAATGTTGAGCATAAGTATATAGTAAAACTGATACGAAACCAATAGTTTTATTAAGAACTTTCCACAGTGCAAAAGTGGGCGGGGAAGGCCAAAATGTGAAAAGTTGGTGTTTTATTTAGTTTTGGGGAACACTCTTTATACGGAGTAAAACACACAGCTTTTATGGCATGTGTTGGGGTAATAACGAGTTGACCAAATTTTACGAAAGAAGATTTTATCAGATTTTGGACCTAAAAGCATTTGCATTTTTAGAAAAATGTGATCAACATTTTAACTATGTTTTTGTGTCAATATGTCCCAGACTACCTAATTGACAATGTCATGAGTGATCTTTATGATATATTTTCAAATAAGAAATGTATTCAATAAAATAATAAAACTAATGAAAAAAATATATTTCCTGGTTACAAAAATGCTAATTTATTTATCAAAATAGCTGCCATCACCCCAACGCCTCAAGACATTGTTGATTCAGTAGTGCTGACTATTTTGACACAAAAACAAATTCATTTTGTTTAAAGACAAAAATGCAATTGCTTTTTACTTTCAAACCTGATAATCCCTTCATTCGTTAAATTTTCCAAACTCTCAATTACAGCTACACATGTCGAAACGGATATATGCATTATGCTTGCTAAACATTGAACCACAAAACTAAGTAAACAATGATTTTTTTTATGTTTTGGTCCTTAAAACAACGTTTGCACTGTGGAAGGCCCTTAATAGTGTATACGATATGTCTGGTGTAGTAAATCTAAATCGAAACAAGACAGCGCGCTAGACTACGCCGCTTTGACTTAGAAGTGAATACAATAACGATGTATTATGTGCCTGTCAAAAGCAATAAAACAATCAAAGAAAAAAGTGAACAAGAATCGCCATGTGACAAAACCAGGTTTTTAAGTCAGGTTGGCAGAAGAGATTCAGTTTCAACTGCTTTCTTCTATTTTTTTAACAGTGACCTTGATCCTAAGGGCCCCAAACAAAATCCCATGGAAGTCATCCATAAACTCTTCCTACATATCAAGTTAAGTCACAGTATGTCAACCAATGCTGGAACAGTAATCTATTTTTAGAAACAGTGCCCTTGACCCTAGGGGGCCAAAAAGCAATCCATGTAAGCTCTGCATAAACTTGTCCTATATACCAAGTTTGGTCACACTATGCCAACCCTTACTGAGTTATTCAGTACTAACCATACAACAGTGACCTTGACCTAGACCATAACTCTCGGGGCCCAAAATACAATCTCAGGAAAGGTCTCTATAAACTCTCCTATATACCAAGTTTGGTCACAATATGTAGACCCTTACTTAAGTTATTCAATACCAACCCTTTTTCTATTAATAGTAACCTAGACCTTGATCCTAAGGGCCTTACACGCATTCCAATAAAAGGTCTCCATAAACTCTTCGTATTTACCAAGTTTGGTCTCTTAATGTCAAACCTAGCTAAAAAGCTAAAATTATTCAATACATAGGGTGACTTTGATGCTGTTCAAGGGCCATAATTTGTATATAGGGTTAAAATGGAGTTATGTTCCTTGTTGTAAGATGGTCGTCAATAATTCTGCGTAGTATTAAGTGCATTGAATGAAGGGTATACACGTTTTTTTATTAAATTCCCAACTTGCCCTAAAACTTTAACCTTTCCTTAAACTTTAACCTAAGTCAATCAGGGGCCATAATTTGTATAAAGGATAATATGGAGTAATCTAACCTCATTATGTGATGGCCCTGAACAACTGTGTGAAGTACTAAGTCAATTGAAGGAAGGGTATTGGACTTATAAGTTAAAATCCCAACTTGCCCTAAAACTTTAACCAGACGCCGAAGCCTTCGCCGACGCTGGGGCGAGTAGTATAGCCTTCCTTATTCGAATAGTCGAGCTAATAAGTTCTCTTTATAAAGTATACATGATTGATAAAAACTGTAAATATGTATTAAATATAACTTTCCATTCCGACAATCACTTTCTGCCTGTATGATTATTCGCGAAAAGGCTGTATAATCACACAGTTGTCATGGTAGAATTATTTTATATACATTATAATAATTCGCTACCTTGATACTACTTTTTTTTTTTTTTTTTTTTTTTTTTTTTACCAAACAAGGACAACTTATGTAGATATCCATGAGACTTATGTTCGAAAAACAGCCAGATCCGCCCGCACATTACTGGATTATGGCCCTTGAAATTCGGAATATTTCTGTATTAATAGAGTCTCCAAATTCACATTGCACTTTTTATGTTCCCAGACTGAATTGTCGGCGCCAATGACCTTACACGAAATGTTACATGTGAACAACCAGTAGGTTGCCTATTACCAATTCGGATATACTTTGGATAGAAAAATACCAAACAAGCCATGCCTTTAAAGCAAGGGCCCTCGTAGGCCTCTTGTTTTTGAATATTAAACTTTTTCGATGTTTAGTTGTTCATTGTTGTTTTGGCGAATTATGGCAATTTCGGCCCTGCATCCATTTCGTGACAAAGTCAGTCCGATCTATATCGACCTACTTTTAATGATTTTTAATGGTATTAAGTTTTAAAAAATTGCTGATATTTTGGACTGTTTATGTTACATATGTAATATTTACTGACATATCGATAGTGCCATACAAACTACATAGTAAATAATCGAGCAATGTGCATACATGTTTATATAGTATGGATTATATACCGATACATTGCGTCCGGATCCTATTCACGATTTAGAATAAGTTTCATTCGACGATTAACGCGACCAAGGTTGCACCATTTATTCAATACAACACCAAAAAGAATAGAAGTCCGGATCATGCCAAAACAATAACTGGGCCAAATTGACACAACGAGTTTATCAACGAGTGTAGTTGGTGGCATTTCTGCGTTCGGCATGGACGGGGCGATATTACCAAAACAGTTCTAGCAGTATATGTAAAAAAGATTATTAAATTATTAATGTTTAAATTTTATATGAATCTGTTTAACAGGGAATGAACTTAATAACGTATTTCCATAAGATTGACTCAAGTTGGTGACTGAAAACCAACTCTGCTAAAGTCTATTTTAGAACACGGTATGCATTTAGAAACATCGTTGTTATAATATATATTCACGTAAGGCCAATATAGAATACCATCCATGGACTTGGACTCAATGAGTTAACCTTATGTTTCGATTTAAGATTTTAATTTGATATAGGTGTAACATATAACAAGGTGTTACTGCTACCACACCCCAGGGACATATCTACTTGTATGGTGTATGTACTAAGATTGCATAACCCGTCTGGTACTTGCATAACCTGTCTAGTGCGGTGTGGTATATAAAGGTCGGTTTAACTGCTAGGGGATCCGTGGTCTAGTGGTTACTCACTTGACTATCAATCCAGGGGTCGCAGGTTCGATTCCCCGTCGCATCACTAAAAGAATAATCGTCTTCCGGTTGGGTCGTTAAATGAGGGTACCATGTGACAGTGCTATACACTGGTGCACGTTAAAGAACCAGGGTAGCTCTAACCAGGGTAACATTCTGTTTGTGCACTATGCTCCAACAACCTAAAATAACTAACAATCTTAACGGAGCACTCGCCGAATGGGCAAGGCCCGAGTGCGAATATAAATAAGCTTACACACACACTAGGGGAGAGCCTTTGAGCAGAGGGGACTTTGAGCAGGGAGGGAGTTAGTATTACCCTGTGTTATGATCCGGCTGGAAGCGTGACACTGTTTGAATTGTTAATAAAGGTATTTACACGAAGCGGTCGTTTGTTGAATTATACTACTTTAGGAAATAGAAATGGGTTTTTGGTAAGTCTTTGTTAAAGAAACTATTTACGTTCAAAGCGAGTACAAAAAGGAAACGATCTAGCACAGTAACACTACCCAGTGCACTGAACTCTTTCTAGTATTTTACACAGCTGAATCCTGACAGATGACGACTTATCAAAAATATGTATACAATTTATTTCATTAACATCCACTTGTTTATTATCGGTCAACGGTCCGTGGCTCTGTCGATCGTCCATGCCTGGAATGGTGCTTCTAAAAATGTTCTTCCACAAGGACTTGACTTCTTCGTATACTCGTAACTCTCCTTGTTCTTTACCTCGGGCTTTTATGTGAAGTATACGGTCACTGAGAGCTGGGTTTTAAGTTCCCTGCAGTCTTAAAGCTGCACTCTCACAGATTGAATGTTTTGAGAACTTTTAAAAAAAATAATCTTGGAACTAGCAAATTTATGCGAAAATGCATGGTAACCTGTTATATAAGAATGCCGACAAAAGATTAGACAGCAGATTTTTTTTATTTAACTTCAAAAATTGATGTTTTATGCATTTTTCTTAAACCGAAAACGAATCATATCATGAGTAGTTAGGGACCAGCTGACGTAGGACATTCGATCTGGGGTATTGTTTGGTCTTTCTTTTATAACCTACCCCTACACTGGTTGGGATATTTGATATATGTGATTTTTATGATTTATGTCTCGTTATTGTGCATTGTATCGCGCATATCATTTGTACTACTTTATGTAGTGTAGTAATAAAGTGTTAACAGCCTATGGTGTTGTAATTTAAGTGAGGTTTTACATTTTTTTAAAGTACATCACAGGTGTAATATTTAACGACGCACCGGCTGTCAAAACATAGTGACAAGCGATTCGCGAATTCCTAATACACAAAATTATTTTGACATGTTTGAACAAATAAACGTCCGGTTTTGTGAGGTTAAATTACATTGACAACTAACAAATTTTTTCGATTTTTGTCCGGTATCCGGAATTCCGGGGTTCCGGTTTTGTAGGGATTTTTTTTTTACATTGAAAATAGAAGGGGAAAACTGGGACTCTGAAAAAAGTCCGGTATCCCGAGGATTCCGGTTTTGTGGAGATCCGGTTAAGCGAGTTTCCACTGTAGTTGAAATGGCAAACCATGGGTGCCTCGCATGACATAGGGCGGGGCGTCTGCGAGCCGCTGCTTCTCAGAGGTCAGCTTCTTTCCACGCGCTGTAGCAGACACGTGCTTGAAAATTGTAGCCCTTCCCTCTCACCTCCATTGCTGGTCACATATACAATTTGGTATGATCATGCATGTCTTAATGCTTTTCTCTCTAATACTATTTATAAAGACAGGGATATTTTATATATGTGATCATATGATTTATGCTTAGTCACGTAATGATGCATTGTATCGCGCATATCATTTATAATGCGTTATGTATTGTAGAAATAAAGTATTAACAGCCCATGGTGTTGTGATTTAAATAGAGGTTTTACCTTTGTCCACACGCTACGTCAAATTGAAGGCTTTTCAAGTCTGAGCTACTGTCTTTAAGTGAAGTTTAGAAATTTAATACTAAGATCTACATAAGTGTACTATATATCATAAAAGTCGACTACGCTAGATGTACCCACGATGTGTTAAGATATAGGTTTTTAAATAGTTTTATATGAAAAACGATTTAAAATCATCAAGAGACATTCGTGACCTTGGATACAAAAACATATAGCATCGTCCGTTTTGCGAGACGGTACTAAATAGTAAATATGGATAAACACACGTTCATGACAGTTGAAAGTGGATACTAACAAAGAAAGTTATGAATAATTAGTAATCTTTCGAAGTATTTATGTGAAGAAAAAAACCCCACAGAAACAAGCCCAGTAGCCAAAAGTTTAAACATAAACCCCGTTTAACGTCTCAGGGTAAACGCCAAAGACATGGAACACAAAAACAAAAACAAATCACAAACAAGAAACATAGAACAACAGCACAAAACGCCACAAACAACACAGTGCATATATACTATATAAAAAAACTAGGTATGTTTATCAAGGATTGGTTTTAGGTTCGACTTAGAAGACAGCTGATATAGTTTGTATCCGTTTTGTGCTGGTGTCCATTTCGAAAGGTTATGAAATTGTTCCCCTGGTGGGGCCCGAACCAATAACAGTAATACAAGTACGCAGGATTGCGACGATGGACATGCCTACTTTTTTTTTTTATTGTTATCAGCTTTACGTGAAGTTGAGCGCTCTTGCATTCACGTTCTGTCAATTCCGGCACTTTTTGCATACTGTGACGAGTAGTTTATTATGTTATTCGACAGTTTATCCGGATCTAGTCTTACAAATATGCACAAGCATTTTGAGTTTGACTTATTTCCTTCAACTGTTTACCTTCATCAGTTCATCAATATAGTTTTCTTTTTAAATATATTATTATTCGTGGTAACAGAAAGTTAATATCTTCACTCGCAGCTACGCCACTTGTGTGAGAATATTTTTTTCTATCACCACTCGTGAAATAAAATACGATCTTACGTTGAGTTCAACAAACATCCTTTATATCTATTCCATATTGATGACTGGAAAGGTGGGAGGGGAGGGGGGGGGGGGGGGGGGGGGGGGGTTGAACACTTATTAATACTTTTTGTTATTTGCTATTATGTTTCAGAATTTTGATCTACAATACTGCTGTTGTGTTGACTGAGTACTTTAAATTTCTTAAATACCTTAATTTGACCGAGTTATTGTGAAAATGGATCTACAAATAAACAATAGCAACACAAGTTAACACGTACAGTAATCGAGGATTACGGGACTGATCCCCCTGCCCCTGAATTTGCCTTGTAAACGATTTTGTTCGTGAAATAAGACTAGAATACCCCACAACAAAACATTCTATACTACACTTTAGAAATAAAATATCGGGATACTTTCCGAGCCCTACATAACACATCTTTTAAGAAACATAATACATGTATTTGGAATTGCAAAGTTCAGAGGCCCGTCCCGAAAGTGTGCCCTTCTTATGTATCTCACGGAATTTGCTTTCTGAACTTCTTAGTAATAATTTGCGAACTGACTCCGAATCTATATCATCTGAATACAATGTACTCGCTCGCGTTTATAAATATGCAATTTCACTGTTACGAAGTGTAGACCATGAATACGGCCATCGTATATAGACAAGGGGTTGAACTCAAATTTTTGCAATCCTCCAAAAAATGAAGTAAACAATGTATTACAGTTAAATTAATGTTTTTGTTATAAATAAAGTGACTAATGTAAATATGCAAATGACTTTTAAAAGACCGAAATCAACAGAGTATTAAATTATCCATAAAAATCCATATATCATCGCATTTGGACACACGTTCGCAAAAATCCAATATATGAAATTACCTCAGTAAATATCACGATGCGTGTAATGTTGTACGATTACATGTATCCAGTTCGATGAAGTATCATAAATTTGAACACCAACCGCTTTGTTCGTTGTAATTGAATGATTTACACCACTATAATTGGCGAAAAACAAACATCGAGTTTATTTTTGTCTTTCCTCGGCCATTTTGATTTCCAACACTCCAGTTGTATCCAGCGATTTCACTGGCTGATGACTGACTCCGTCACGGCGGTGGTTTTTACAATAGCCGATAAATTAATTCGTAACAAAGTTTAACGCACGCGCAGAAAATGGCGAGTTTGACAGATTAACTATGCGGAGGGAATTGTCGGTGTTTTGTGCTCTTCTTCGGAATGCATCGGTAAAAATTGCGCATTTAATATGATTATTTTTTGTTATCTTAATGAATTATAGCGTTTAATATTCGTCATTTCGTAGAAAAAGGTACATTTACCTACGTTGTTTCCGTTTGCGAACTTGTGTCAGGATTGCAAAATTTGAGTTCAACCCCTTGTCTATATAATATATATAAGATATATTTTTCGAGAGAAACCCCTGTGCTTTTAAATACGAGGGTATTGGGTGTACCGGTAATAACTGTTGTACCATATTGTTAAAGTGTTACAGCGTCTAGAAGCTAGCATGCATATAAGTGAATAACGTTATAGTCCTGATATGAGAATAAATAAATGAACAAAATAAAGAAAATACTTTCCTTATTTTCTTCTTTTAAAAACACTGATATAAATCCACTAGTCAGAACGTTATTGTAAGGGAAGTAACTTAGACTTTGGTACAATACGAACGTTTTAAAAACTGTAACAGTTGTCTTCCACTCCATCATGTCCCCAAAACTCTTTAAAAATACTTCAGTGAGAGTTCTTGTTTGGTAATATTATAATAAAATCAATGCCCCCGAAGGTCGACATATAGTAATCGGATCGCCTGTCTGTCCGCCCTTTACAACGATTTCCGATCAATAACTGCAAAATGCTTTGGCCAAGTAACCTCAATATTGGTAGGCAGATTGGTCATGAACAGCATATGAGGTCTACTGACTTTTAAGTCCGTTGGTCAAAAGACAAGTTCAGGGTGACCTTGAGTTGATACTCCGTTTCCGACCAATCACGGAAGAGCGCTTTGCCCAAGGGACTTCAATCTTGGGAGAGAGGTTGGTCATGACTAACAGATGATCTTGAGATTATTGGGTCAAAGGTCAAAATTTGGTTGACCTTGAGCTAAAAAATATTGTCCGACCAATAACGGAATAACTTTTGATCCCAATGACCTCGAACGTGGAAGACATGTATATTCACCGAATTAAGGTCAGTTGTCATAGGTCATTGTCGTGGTGACATTGAGCTTAAAATCAGTTTCCAATTACCAATAGAAGAATGCTGTCACTGAGGGACCTCATACTTAAAAGAAAGCTTGATTATGACCAGTAGATGAACCTTATTGATTTTGAGTTCAATGGGTCAACATTCAAGGTCGTTATGATTTAGAACTGAAAATTAGTTTCCGATCAATAACTGACAACCCCCATGATCACAAGGGACCTCAAACTTGGTACAGGTTTGTTATAAACAGTAGATACACCATTTAGTTTTGAGGTCATGGGTCAAAGGTCAATTCGTGACTAAGAGCTAAAATATTTTTCCGATCTGTAGTGGGAGAACGCTTGGGTCAAGGGACCCAATACTTGTTAGGCATGTTGGTGAAGAACTGAAGAGGAATCCTATTGAAATTTAAGTCTGTGGTTCAAAGTTCAAGGGTGTGATGACCTTGAGCTGAAAATATATATGTTTCGGTCAGTAACTAAATAACGCTTTGGCACACGGAGCTCTTACTTAGTAAGCAGGTTGGTCATGACCAGTAGATGGATACTATTATGTCAGTGGGTCATTTGTCAAAGTCGTAGTAACCTTGAGCTTAAAAAATATCAATATTATTCATGGGAAAGAAGGGATAGTCCTTATGAAAATATGTCCAATACTGAAGGCTATATGTCCAAAAAGGCCTAAATACTAACAGCTATCTGTCCAGCGAGGCCTTTCGGGGGATTTGCATTTTTTCTCCATAACTTGTGACGAAATATTTGGCATATATTTTCGAGGCATGTTAAATATATTTAGAAAGAGGTCATACTCAGACGGGCAGGAATTGTTGTAATGTCACACCTATATACTCCCCACCGTTATCAATTACCATAAAAGATAAAAACTACCCAGGTTTGAAAATAAATACAATGTTATTTTTTACATATTATGCCGCCATGCTACGGGGAAGATACATCATGGCCAGTGGTACCCTGCACGAAATATTTGCGAGTTGTGGGTTTAACTGTATAATGTAATAATAATGATAATGAAATAATAATAAAATACAATACAATAATAAAATCTTCGGGCTGGCTTTCGGTTATTTTGGAATGGGGTCGGGTTCTTCCCAATGCATGTTTGTGTGGACCAATGACAACCGAGGATATTCCAAATGTTCTGTTCTTTCATTTAACGTTGCTCGATTCTGATTAATGCCCCAAAACATAGTTTCATAGAGAATATTTCAGTCAGCCTATGTTTCACAAAGGCTTAAACATACCTAGTTTATATATATATATATATAGTATGTATGCACTGTGATGTTTGTGGAGTTTTGTGCTGTTCTTCCATGTTTGTAGTTTGTGATTTTATGTTCTATGTCTTTGGCGTTTACACAGTGCCATTAAACCGGGTTTATGTTTAAACGGTTTGCTACTGAGCTTGTTTCTGTAGATTTTCGCATAAATATTACATGTTAAACTAGTGTCAGTAGAAAAAGGAGGCATGTACGTTGCCTTGGAATGCACGCTATATTTTCTGAACATTGCAAAATATGAGATATCAAAAGATGTGTACACAATATATTTCATCAACATCTTATTTGTAATAATTCACAACTTTGGGCTCAACGGTCCGTGGCTTTTTATATCGTCAATGTATGGAACGATACTTGAAAAAATCTTCAACGAGGTGCTAACATCGCCGTATACTAGTATTTCTCTTTCTTCCTCTCAGAAAGATATATACGAAGTATATGGTCAATGAGAGCTTAGTAAATACTCGTCAATTGTGTGTTTAATGAAAGTATTATATAAAACAAATTGTGAATGCGCAATATATCTTAGTTTTATTGCCGCCACATTACGAAACGATTATTAATTACATGTATTTCTTAAAAGTCGTTCAAAATTAGTGTATTTAAAATACATGTGGGGATGTGCAATTTATTACTGGTTGCATTTATATAAAAACCATTTAGCTGGAACGATAACAATGAAATTATGTGATATTTAACAGTAGTAGCAAAGTAGGCGTGTTGCGGGGGACTCCAGGGGTTCCCATCCATTATTAAAGTTATATTGTATTAAGGTCATGTGAATGTAGGTCATGATTCCTTTTAGGTCAACACCGACACGTTTATACTAGCCATAATGATCATATTATATCTAGGTCATGTCAATGTAGGCCATCTCTAGTTTTTCCCGCGCGAGCCATTTTTGACAGATCGGTCAAATTGTTGACAGCTTGGTCAATGTTGATTCTTTGTCAACAGCACGGTCAAAGTCATATACCTGTTTATACAAGTATTATTTTTTAAGCATAAGAAGGACCATGTTTAAACAGTGTTATGTAATATGGCACTAGCAAATTCGAGTTCACAGAGGCAACCTTAAATTATTTTCAAGAAAAGGATAACACACTGTTGAGTGGTCACCTGTTCTACACCCTACCAATTGCAAACTAAATGAATAACGTACGTTTGTGGTGGAGAAAAATGAACATTCAGCTCATATTGTGTTCAAGAAAGGAACACTTAACATGAAATTGAGTGTCAATTAGTTTGAAATGCTCTGTGAGTTAATAGAGAGTGTGTTACCTTTACAAAAAAATTACAACTTTTACGAAGATCGCCTGGCTATCTTTGATACTTGGTCTTCACAGATTGTTTCTGACAAGTACCAGTAAGCAAAGGCAGAATTTCAACACACTGGATTCGCGGACAATGTCCTCTGTTTTTTCCTCCTAAAACTTTATATGTGGTAGACAACTGACAATTCGCAGGAAGAACACTTCAAACATTATCCAGTGTGTAACTTACTAACAATCGTTGTATTTACCTGACATACATATTAAATACATCAAACACTTCAGGGTTCATTTTTTGTGGACACGAAAATCCGTGGTGGACACAGAAATCGCTGTTTTCATGGTTTTAATAAAAGATGAATGTCATATTGAAACAAGCATTCTAAAGCGAGTGTTCATATTTGATATACTGTTTAGTTTTTGTTAACATTGATTTTGATATAATATTCATGATTATAAAAAATGAATAAAATAGGTACATAATTTTCATGATCTTGTGATGTTTTTGTTTATATTTGAACTACTTAAATTATGGTTTATAAACTCTGTGTCAATGACATAACGACTTTTATAACCTTAATTGGCAAGGTCACGCTCAAATGAAAACCTCAGTAGAAGTGAATGGTACATATTCTTTACCGCTTGCTTCAATGAGAATTGGGGTTATAGATCTTATCCTTCCGTTCTTCACTATGTACACTGATATTACCTTATGGCCTTAAAGAGCTGAATTATAAGTTAACCTATTAGGTCAAATTATATATCTGACATTGGTTTATGTATGTTTAATTAACTCAAAATTGTTCATTTTTACATGGTACAGAAGAGTAGCTACTTCTTTATTGAGAAAAAAAAGAGAGTAACATCAAAATCTGCATTATATGAAACTTAAACAACTTAATTTAAAGTAACGATATACATATAAAGGAAAATGACAGAAAATACAATAATCTTAATATTTCATATTGTTACAATCGAAAACATGCTAAGAATATCTGTTTTCATTTTTTGAAATTGAAATTGCATAAAACATATTGTACATGTGTGTATGAACCAACATCAGAGTAACAAAAGAGTGACTACTATTTTAACAGAGTGACAACACAGTAAGCACTCTTTATACACAGTAACAAAAAGGGTAACATAAAACTCTTTGTTTATTGTTTACCTTAAGTATTACAAATATCAATAAAACGTTATATATTTTTGTATTCTCGTGTGTGGATACGGCAAACATTTTGAAACTTGCATTTTTAAAATGTTATTAACGCTTGTTGCATTTGCCATCACCATTTGACTCTTTGATTTCAAGCGACAAAGTAAAAAAAAATCATGATTATATATGTGCAATGTATGGAATGCCGTTAGGGCCATAGCCTGTGATTGTGTTGATCTGAAACGCGATTCCGATAGAAGGATGATGAAAACGCGAAATCACGAAACTATGATGATGATGAAATCGCGACAGTACGATATCGAAAACGCGATAATACGACAGTACGATAATGATAATTGATAGATAATCAAATGGATCGTCTCGTGGATGAAGTGTTTGAGCAGTACAAACCGAGCTACGAAGAAGAAGTATTAGCCTAAATGAACAGAGAAAGCCTATCAGAAGAAGAGGCACGAGAACGATTTACAAAATAATGATTTCTTTTATCGCAAAGCTCTTGCCAATGCATTCACAGACAATGGGTTATGGATTATATCGCTCAAGGCCAGCCTGCTTATCCAATGTATCAAGAAAACAATGGATTGGGTTTCTGTTTGAATCGGTATTTGATGATCATAATCCATCGAAGCTTACTAATGAAGGACAAACTAACTAAAATTGTGTCGTTGTATTTTGATAACTGTATGCAAAAGAAGTGGTACAACATTTTTTTGAAATAATTGTGTATGCTATTTAATGTATATATATGTTTATGCATAAAGATATAATGTTAACATTTTCAGTATTGTTTATAAAGTAAATAAACACACTTGTTAGTTTTTAATGTATCATTATTTGGTTTCGCCCTTCTTTGTCCCTCAGAGGAGAATAACAAAAGAGTAACGGAAAATTCTGCGTAACGACACATTTTACAGAGTATCAGAAGATCAACTTCTCTTTTACAGAGTAACAAAAGAGTTACAACTCTAGCTTTTGAAAGTTTAAATACCCTTTGTGGCTAATACTTCACTACAATGAACAAGAAATATAGAGTGTACAAACACAACATAATAACATGAAGTTTAAAATGTAATTTAAACAAAAGACATGTCCCAATATCACGAAAATACTCAAGTCAATTCTCAATCTAAGTCTCAACACTTTTGATTAAATTATAGCATCATAAACTTCAAAACTGTAAATGTTTAAGCCTTTTTAAAAACCGCATTCTCTCATTCATTATGTTGATAAAAAAATATTTGGTCAATATTTTATAGAAAAAAGATGAGAGCAAAATTATACTTGAGTCCAATTTATTATTTTTGAGTTTCACTCAAGTTCAATTTTGAGCTGTATAAACATTTTTTTAGAATATTGAGCAATCATGTTAATCAACACAATTTAGGTGAGAATGTGCTTTTGAAAATAGTAAAACATAAGTATTTTTTTAATAATGTCATACTGTAATGTGGACAAATGAGTTGAGACTGAGACTGAGATTTGACTTAAGTATGTTCGTGATAATGGGGTCTGGGGCCGTATTTAATAAGCATCTTGGTAACAATTTTCAACTTAGTGAAAAATTGCCTTTTTTTCTAATTTGAATTTTTAAAAAACGAACAATGTTTGTTCACCAAAAATATGAAATTAAGCAAGAAAATGGTCTAAACAATATATGCGTATGAATAAATCTGATGAAAAGTAGCGGGTATTTAAAATAATCGATGTCAAAAATTACGAAATTCTCACTAAGTTTAAAATATTCACTAAGATGCTTATTGAATACGGCCCCTGGTGTTTAAACTCAATACCAAAAGAATAACGTTATGTTAAACCAAATAACGAATAGTTATGAGTACATTATTTTGGGACTACACGCTAAATAGTTACACTGCCATGCAAACGAAAATGATACGTTGTTGATATGTTATCTTCTATTCAAATAATAAGTGTCAATTCACAACCCTATTTATATTATTCTCCAAATGATTACGCAAAAGTCAACTCTGTGACCTAAATGATCTGCATTTCATTAGTTCAGCGAAGTGGGAATATCAAGCAGCTAATAAAAATGTAGGCTAAGGCCACACTTTTTTTGGTTTACTGTTTGTTTTGGCAGAAATGTCCACTGGGTGGTCGAAAAAAAGAAGAAAAAAAGGTTCTTCACATACATACGGAAATAATAATCGGTTTGAATCTTCATAGATTATAGCCAATAAGTTTATGTTTGCTATATATATTATTTAAAAGCCGCAGCATGTACTTGTATAAGTTCACCTATAAATAAGACACATTACTTTAGCACCCAAAACTATATTCGGGATTAATTTATGTGTACATATTTTTCCGTCCACCAAATGACCATTCACATTTAAAGTGAATTCCAGTATTTTGTACACGATACGATATCCATACCATCACTGTTTGTTGTGCAGCCGACAGATTTCAGGTCAGCACAGGTGACTATTTGTTTGGGGTTATATTGATGTACTTTCATTGTGTTTCTTGCAACATGTGTACCAAGTTCCATTTGAATATCAAGACTGTTTCTAAATGATGTCCTAGGTTAATGTTTTGCACAACAACACCTAAACCGACAACACATAGGCTTTTTAATATTGCAATTCTAAAGTTACACAGGAGAAAAAGTGGGTCTGATGTGGTGCTCGAACCCGTGACTGCCGGTACACCAGCACAGCGCTCGTACCAACTGAGTGAACCGGGCGGCTAGTTCTTTGCCAACAAACATTGCCTTAAAATTGTTTTCAAACACCAAAATGATTAAACAGACAATGGAATAAAAATATCATGGGCACAAATATTAAAAATATTTTTACAATTGAATGATAACATAAACTGTTGTATTATTCCGTAACAAAAAAGGCATATAATTTCTATGAACAGTTCGTCGTTTTCAGCATATTTGAAATGTTGTTTCACATCATGTTACATGTAAAATTTATCTCCACATCTTACCTTTGTTCCAATGAATGTATGTATGCCACTTGTGTGTATTTCTTTAGTCCTTGCAGATAAGGATAGTTTACATTTACTTTGATATTATTTCATTTTCTTTATGTCTGTTTTTTGAACAGAATCTGTTGTGTTTTGCAAAACAAAAAAAAGACACTGACATCTTTACCAGATCTTTTAATATTTCGTGTTCAACCATCGATATAGTAGAAGGTGTAAGCACATCATTAGTATCAACTGCCTTCTTCTGATGAGCATCGACTGCAGAATGGTAATCTCTGAAATTAAACAAATACATTTTTCATCATGCATGTAAGCCAATATAATTCAAGCTCAGACAACTTTTTTTTTATCTTTGGACGTTCATTTTGTCCCCCTTAACGTTAGGTTGCCCAAACAAAAAAAAACTTGTACTTCAATTTTCGTTCAATTTACGTTTTACATTATTTGATATTTTATCCCACCCACTCGTAAGGTGTACTGAAGCTGAGTATGATCGTGTAAAATTTTATTGAAAATTAACAAAAAAAAGATAAAAATATATATAGAAAATTGTATAATATGATGTTCCTAACATGTTTTACTCACCAATGAATTCATTTTGCCTGTAATGCATCGCCTTTTACTTGTAACGATAAATAGGAAAATGACAGCGGAAATAAACCGGAAGTCATCTTGTCGTAAAGCATTATGTATGCTAAAAGCCTTATCATTGGTGCCAATTACATTTAACCGACCAATGAATAACGTCGTATCAAAAACTGATCTTATTCGTTTCAATTCTTTGAACGGTCGAAAAAAGAATAAAAACAAAACGGCCAAAGTGAAATTTTATTTTTTGTTTCCGTTTTACGGAAAGTTACTATCGCCGATTTTGTAGTCAAACAATTTAAAAGTAGTGGCCTCAATAAATGTTAAACGAACATGAATTAAAGATTCAGTCACCCGCTTCTCACGAAATGAGCACGCGCGATGAAAATATTTAGGCTATTTACCTACTCACACAAAGAATATCAACCTACTTTGCATAATGTCACATTGGTGAATCGCCTTATACAAAACAATCCACCCGAAAAACTGTCCTATTTATAAAAAAACTTGGACTGATCAGCAAACGACCTATGCCTTATGCTTAAGCTTTCACATTGAACCACTAAAATGGGCAATATGACCTAGATTGTGAACGGGAACCCCTGCATTACGCCTAGTTTGCTACTACTTTTAACTCAATTATAGGTCTAAATAATATGATCTTTGAAATACAGAATGATACTGAACGCTTCTGGTTGAACGTTATGATCAGCTATTGATAATATTAGCTTTAGATTTTGACGAAATGTTCGTATTTTCATTTGATTTGTAATTGTTTAAAAACTCCGGATAGAAGTAAAATGAACTCAATTTTCTATAAAGACAGTCGACTATTTTTTTATAATTGTAGTTTTATAAAGCATGTTAACACAAAACGAATAATAATCATTAAGAGGCATTTGTAACCTAGGATCGTAAAAACATTACCTCTTCCGTTTTGCGCTACGATACTCAACATGGATAAGCACGCGCTGTCCGGTCTCCGGGACTCTGGGCGGTGTTGGTGGTCGGTTGGAGCCGCCTTTATGACACATCTGCTGACTCACGGGGTCGTGTACTCGTACGGCATTCTTTTCCGGCGGCTAGAGGCGGATTTCATGGTCTCCAAGGCGGCAACCTCCTGGATATCCTCGACAACCACCGGTTGTCTCTACCTAGCAGGTACTTGTTACTAGGCAATGTAAAAAGATCGAAATATGAGGTACTGAATGCAGTCTAATTTGGCGTCGAACGTACCCACTCAATTAACATATGACTTCAGTCGCGATCGTAGTCAATATATAAGTATTATATATCGTTCATAGTTTGAATTTCATAGAATATTACAAGCGAAAGTAGCCATTAAATGCAAAATTTACAAATATGTACAACTATTTTGTTACGTACACAATTGAGTTTGATTATGCAGACTGCATACAGAACATCGCTGACGACATGTGTATTTTTACAATTCGAATTTTACTTGGGTTGTCTACCACGTAAATTCTAGTAAATTTAAAAATAACGTCGGCATATGTATCTGTACTAATCACGTGACTTGCACGTGATAATCTTATAACCTATAAACTGGGAAATCGTTATGTGCTATTTTTGAACGGGTAAACTCAGCTGAGACAGCGACAAAGTATTCTTTTAATTATGTAAAGTGACGTATTATCAGCCACATACTAGCTCGAATCGACAATTCTATGCTTGTTATGAGGCAACAATTTATTTGCCGATTTTAAGACCATCTGGTGTCTAGTCCCTTTAAAGGAAACAATCTAGTACAGAAACACAGCAAGTGCCCTGGGGCCATATCAATAAAACTGTCATTTCTTAACTTTGGTCCATTTCTTAAAATTTGCACATTCATATTCAAAGAAGTGCGTATAAGTATTTTTATCATAAAAGTATGTATATTCAATAAAAATCAATGTAAATGAAGTATTTAAATAAAGATAAGTTATTATATCACTTGACCAGTGAGGTAGTTAACATAAAAAAATAACTTATGATACGAAATTACTCAATTAAGTTGTTTTATGAATACCAATCCTGAACTCTATCAGGGTATTTTTACCTGGCAACATCACTGAACCCGTTTATGCCCATATTAGACTGGAATAAAATATATATATATATATATATATATATATATATATATATATATATATATATATATATATATATATATATATATATATATATAAATGGTATACATTTCTTTAATCATCATCATCATATCATTAATAGTTTACAATATTTGGTCAACGGTCCAATATCAAGGTTCCGTGTCTATGTATATGGTCAATGCATGGAATGATGCTTCTGAAAATCTTCTTCGTACACTCGTATTTCTCTTCGTTCTTTATCGAGGGCTCTGAAAGATTTTTACGAAGCATATGTTAACTGAGAGTATAGGAATTAGTTGTGATCAGATTGTTTAAGTTGTATGAAAATAAATTTAATGCTTCCTCGAATGTAAAGCAAAACAATATAACAGAACAGATACTTTATTTAGACTTGTACAAGGTACATCGTCTTTGTAACCATAATAAAATATATAAAAACACAATCGTGAATAACCAGTGATACAAACTATTAGATAGAATACAAATACTACTTTATGTACATGATCAAATTAGGTGAGGATGAACAAAACATTTTTTATTTACAGCATTAAAAACTGTTCGTCTTAGAAACAAAGTTTCTTTGATAAATTTATAAAGATACCTGTATTATTTTTTTAAATTCTTGTCTATCTTTTGTATTTTATAAAAAATCTCAAATTTAATCACAGACGGACGAATATAATAGCATTTGTTTATATATTTTCTTGAAGAAATGTCAAAACATGGACCAATACATGTGCATAATTTTTTTTATAAAATACATTATTTAATGTACTATATCACTAGAGTTGCAACATAAACAGAATCTTTATTCTTTATACGTGACCCTTGCTTAAAACAATTATCTATTCTAGTTTTTAATTTTCACAAAATGATTTAACATTTGATATATAAACAGTTTCAAATACATAAGCAAAGCAAAATACTCAAACGATTTCTAACATTAGATATCAAGTTATTCTTACTATTTTTACAAACAAATAGTGCTTTCGTATATAAACATTAAGTATTATAATGGTATCACTTGAGACAACGTTGTACAAAACTTGTATAATTCTAATATATCTATTTACCTAAAGAGGATATCTACCAAGCTCTCCATAAGTACTAGCTGTGTATGTATTTTCTCTGACATTTAACTCCCGTTTACAAAATTTTAAATTAATTCTTTTAATCATTTTCGGGGCAACGAAAGCATCAAAGCTTGACATAGTATTTTATGTTATAGATCATAACGTTACTATATTTACATGATAATATATTCAGTGCCTGCAATGCGTATATGACATAAAATGTTCTTTGTTTATTAAGCACTATAACCAGTCTAGTTAAAAACAACTCCTAACTAGTTAAAATCATTTACAACTTCAATGGGTTAGCTATTGTAGATCCAATTTTCAGTGCTCAATAGCCTCCGCTTTTACGAAATACCATAATTTCAGTTTGAAGAGTATTTAAATGTAAGCCCAATTCATTACAATGTTTTAACAATCTATCAACATAGATTGATAACATATTCTTCAAACACTACACTTACTTTTTAAAGCTGAAATTTTCGTCCAACACTGTGGACATCATCAGAGCAACTGGCCTGACTATCGCTCACTCGCAGCTCTGACACTCGGGACTTCCCGCCGAATTTCCGTAATCCGGCGAAAAGTGGGTTGTAAATCCCAGAAAGGAAGGCCCCCTCGTCCCGGTTCATAACTGCCCCCTCAGTTTTGATGCAGATAGCCTCCTTCGTTTTTCGCACTCTCCAGTCTGATTCTCTCTCTATTACGCGTGCCCCCTCCCAGTCTATTTCATGATTATTTATGTTCTGGTGATCTGTGATTGCACTTTTTTCTATTGTCGATTCTGATTGTTTTCTAGTTGATCTAGTAAATGCCTTATTTGCCTACACAATGAACTCATTCAAGAATATTCGTGACAAGTACGGTCAGGAGACCTTAAAACTAGCGAGAAAATGGGAAACAACTGTAAAAAGTTTAGCGAGACATCGAAATCATTTGGTTTTCTCCCTTCGTTGCAAAGATGAGAATTTGACACCTCCCAGTCTAAACTTGAAATGCCCTATCAATACGGATAACGCCAGAAAGATGGTAGATCGAGCAAGAAAGGGGTTGTTGAATGAAAGAATACGTGTTAATAGCAATAAAGTAAGTGTTTTGAAAGTAAAATCAGCTGATTGTGAGCTTGTTTTGAAAGAGAAGTTGCCTAGCGACGACCTCCAACAGGTGCGAGATCTCGTTGACAGATCGCGAGAACAGGAATTTTCATGCACAAAATGGCGGCACACAGAGAAACTTTCACGTTGGCTATCTAAGAAAAAGCAGTCATCGGAACCAGATTTATCTGGTAGTCAGCTCAAAAAATGGGTAAGAAACATTTCATCCGTTACACTTTCCCGCACACAAGAAAAAGTACTGTCTAAAGGTCTGAACTTTGCAGTCTCCCCAGAAAATGCACCGGTGTCAGAGTACATTTGTGCCACGGAAAAAGTATGCTCATTTCTTGACAATAATGAGGCGGATATTGTGCGAACTGAGGTTGTTGGGTTACTAAAAAACGCCAAGTTGTCGAAAGGGAACATCTCTAAGGAGGAAAGAGTGGCTTTGAGAGAGTTGTCAAAAAATAAGGATATCACTATTCTCCCAGCCGACAAGGGTAAGTCCACCGTTGTATTGGATACCACTGACTATGAGGGGAAGGTGAGAGTGATGCTAGGTGATGAACGGACGTATGTGAAGTTAGATAAAGACCCCACATCAAATTATAAGAGGAAGTTGGTCTCTATATTGACAGGCTTCAAAAAAGATGACAAGATTACAGAAGGACAGTATAGACATTTATACCCTACAGCAGAGCAGGTACCTAGAATGTATTGCACTCCGAAAATTCACAAGGAGGGGAACCCACTCCGACCGATCGTCGACTATACAGGATCTATCGGTTATAACAGCTCGAGGCTGTTAGCAGATGTATTAGGTCCACTAGTGGGATTAAGTGAGTACCATGTGAAAAACTCTAAACATTTGTCAGACTCGTTGAGTACAGTGATGATTGAAGACAACGAAGTGTTTGCCTCACATGACGTGGTGTCACTTTTCACCAACACCCCCATCGACAAGGCCCTATCAGTCATAAGAGACCGCCTAGAGAAAGACAAGACCCTAAAAAAGAGAACCAAGCTGAGTGTGGATGACATCATGAATCTAACAGACTTTATTTTGACTACAACATACTTTCAGTTCAGAGGTGACATATACCAACAAAAGTTTGGCACCGCTATGGAAAGTCCAGTATCTCCGATAGTGGCTAACCTGTATATGGAGTTTTTGGAAAGAGAAGCCATTGCAACTGCTCCGGTGACATGTAAACCAACCTTGTGGAAACGCTACGTAGATGACATATTAGAGAAGATTCAGAGAGGACAACTACAGAACCTCACTGACCACCTCAACACTGTAGACGTTACCAATAACATCAAGTTCACCCACGAAGAAGAAAGCAACGGGGCCATTCCATTCTTGGATACTCTCATCACCAGGAAGGAAGATGGTAGTATCAAACTGCTAGTATATAGAAAGAAAACCCACACGGACCAATACCTGAATTTTTCATCCCACCACCCATTACAGCACAAGCTGAGCGTGGTCAGAACTCTATTAGACAGGTGTTACAACCTCGTCACCGAAACTGAAGATAGAGATAAAGAGGAAGAACATGTAAAACAAGCTTTAGGCCAGTGTGGGTACCCTGATTGGACAATAAAGAGGGTTAAGACAGAGATTTTGAAAAGAAACAATGAAAACAAGGACAAGAAAAAAGTGAAACATACAGATAGAGACAATAAATCTAAAGGGATGGTGGTTATTCCGTATGTGAAAGGGCTATCTGAAGCAGTGAGCCGGGTGTTTAATAAACATCGAGTCGCCACGGCCATGCGCCCACATCAGACACTACGCAACATCTTAGTGCACCCCAAGGACAAACAGGAAACAACAGAGAAAGCAGAAGTAATTTACAAAATACCCTGTAAAAATTGTGATAAAGTCTACGTGGGAGAATCGGGGCGAAAATTTGGAATAAGACTGAATGAACACAAAAAAGATTGTGAAACAAACTCAAATAAGGCATTTACTAGATCAACTAGAAAACAATCAGAATCGACAATAGAAAAAAGTGCAATCACAGATCACCAGAACATAAATAATCATGAAATAGACTGGGAGGGGGCACGCGTAATAGAGAGAGAATCAGACTGGAGAGTGCGAAAAACGAAGGAGGCTATCTGCATCAAAACTGAGGGGGCAGTTATGAACCGGGACGAGGGGGCCTTCCTTTCTGGGATTTACAACCCACTTTTCGCCGGATTACGGAAATTCGGCGGGAAGTCCCGAGTGTCAGAGCTGCGAGTGAGCGATAGTCAGGCCAGTTGCTCTGATGATGTCCACAGTGTTGGACGAAAATTTCAGCTTTAAAAAGTAAGTGTAGTGTTTGAAGAATATGTTATCAATCTATTGGATTTACCTACACAATGAACTCATTCAAGAATAATCTATCAACATGTTGCTGAAATTCGTCAGGTGATTCGCTTATAATGGCCATGTCATCTGCAAATAATAAATATAACAACATTATCATCTATGGCTTAGCCAACGTTTAAATCATTTTGTAAATATTACACCAGATCTTCAAAGAAAGGTGAAAATAACTAAGGGGACAAAACCTCCCCCTGTCTGAGGCCGACGGGAAAGTCAATAAAATCAGAACATGATTGTACACACTATTCTACTTTTTGATACCCATGTGTTATTTTTCTAAGCAGTTTGTCTTGAAAGCATTTATACAATACCAACCACAATGTGTTTATATCAATAGAATCAAAACATTTCAGTATATCGACAAAGTCAACATAGAGTCTGTTATTGTCATTTAGATACTTTGCACAAACGACACAAGAATACACACGGTTAGAAATGTGCTATCTTGAGATCTATACCACTCTTGCTTAAAACAGTCACATATTCTAGTGTTTAATTCACACAAAAATGACTTAAAATTCGTTATATTAACATTATCATAAATAAATATTACATCTACAGTGGAGCACCATTTCCGAAATTCGAATTGAGCATCCAAAATAACGTTGTTTTCATCTCAAAGTTTCTCCGTGCGGTTATTAAGTGCAGTTGTAACAGCATATACATATGACTAATCAGAATAATCCCCCTATAATTATAAACATCGTCTATATTTCCCTATTTATGCAATGGTTTAATAACACTTTCAATCACTTTCTCGGGATAATACCCAGATTTCAAAATGTCGTTAAAATATCGCATTTATTTAAATGAGAGGACAAAATATCAATCGTCCTAATAAAATATTCACTCGGCAAACAATCAATTCCCAATGCCTTGTTACGCTGTAATAGTTTAAGAGCAATATGTATTTCATCAGCTGTTAAAGGTTGATCAATTTCGGGGAATTTAGGTGTTATTGGGTTTATCAAAACCGTTCGTGCTGGAAAAACCGCACAGTATCGTCATTTTAACATTCAAAAACTCATTATTATTACCTAATGCTGAAAAATATTCTTTAAAAAATTAAATCGATATAACATTAGACGAATGTCGTGTTCGTGATTTAAAATATTTCCAAAGATGTCCCTTCATTAATTGATTGGACAAACAGTAAAGTCACTAATTAGTAAAAGATAACGCCCATGCATAAATAGCAAATCTTTAATAGAACATCAATTATTGAACTAGTATGTGTAATTATTTGAATCTACTCTACCATCTACATTGCGTATAAATGAAGATTTACATAAATCTAAGAGGCCCACACAGGAGTACTGTAAGGTTCATAATCTAAATCATGGAATGAAACATTAACATTACCGTGTATAATAAAATCGTGTATTTTACCATTTTGGCTGTTTAAATCACCAGCTATAGTTACACATCCTAACTTGATGATTACTATATAAAGATATATCATTTATAAGTATGTCAAACAAACCTACATTATCTAATGTTTCATTAGCTGGAGATTCTCTACTCAATCAAAAGACACCACATAAATAATATATTATTTTATCTTAAAGAAATGTGTCCGCCCGGTTAGCTCAATCTACGTTGGACTGTGAATCGGACAACCAGGTCACTTCTGTTGTGATTGGTTATGAAATCCTTTCTACGACCATTTGCACTGTACCACTGCCCCTGGCATGTACAGAAGTTGTCAGTTCCTTGCGGAGGTGAAGGCACCTAGTACTGGTTAACCGCCTGATATTCTACCCAGGATAAGTTTGCGGTGGTTGAACTGCCACTCTGGGACCCTTCGATGCGCTCACACCTGGACCCGGAGTATTAACTACTAACACCACCACCTTAAAGAAATGTATGGTCTATTGTATCCAAATAATTGTAATGAGATGATGTATGATGATATCTATTCTATTTTTTAAGTGACCTTAATATAACAATTCAATGCCCCTGCTATTTCAACGTGCATTTTGATGTTGGAACTTTCGATAAGAAATGTTTGAAATATTACAGTTTAAAGATACATTACTCAAAGAGTTTGTCCGAGACTCTTATAAAAAAAGAAATGATAGAATAGGAAACAATATTTAAAAAAGACTGCTGTTTCTCCTGAGTCAGTCCGTGCATAATCCACGAGAGAATAGCAAGTTCACCCCAACGCGTGCCCCTAGTCCCTCACCAGCCGTCCTTCCTCGTAAAGGGTGATCCAGGCCCTCTTCCCTTTCTCCCTGGCATCCCAGCCACTTGTCCGTCACCTCTTTTGGGAATTGCTCAAACATATGATTGTTCATACCTTTTAATGTTTTCCACTCTCTCTAGTAGCTTACGCTACTGAAAGAACGTAAACTTGGTCACAATGTTCATCATTTTCCCGGAATTGGATGACCCGGTATAATATATTTTTCTATGAATCCGCGATATATATAAGTTATAATGAGATACGATCATTACATGTATTTCTTAAGGTTCGTTCAACATAAGTGCATTTGAAATACATGGGAGGATGCGTAATTTATTACTCATTTCATTTATCAACATACATCATGCATGTTCAGATAATTGACATTTTGTATCTACCGTTAATGTTCCTGGTTATATAGATTGACCAACGGCTTCAAATGTGGTTTCAATACGCTAAACTATGCACACTGTATCAATCAAGACTGTTCACGTTCCACCACACGATTTTTGGCGGAGGAAAAAAATGTGTCACCCTTTGAGAAAACTTTAGAAAGGAAAAGGAAGTGACGTTATTATCTTATTTTTGACTTGTGACAAGTAGATGATGCAGCAATAAAACATGTTACGGATAGCCATAACCCTAATTATATGAAATTCATTTAGCTGAGAAGAGTAAAAAGAAAGGTAAATATGCGAAATTTTACTCAATTATTTGTTGCGGTTTTCGAGTCAGTCTGACCATTTCATGTATCAATTTTTTTACGAAATGATATGGGCTTTGAAAACAGATTAGGGTACTAAACGTTTCAATTCAAGCTTATGCGCAGTTATTGACAATATGAGCTTAAGACTTTAGCTTATAAAACCATATTCTATTGATATCCGGTATGTTGACTGTAATTTCTGTTTTATTATAAATGTACTTATGTACATTGTAATTAGATATGGTTTTGAAAACGTTATTGCAGGTCAACTACGTGTTTGCTATTTATGCAGTAAAATAACTATAGATAAAGCTTCGCCTCCGGTTGCAAAATAATTTCCATATTATAGAACGTATGCGTCAATAAAAGCAGCTCAACTTACCATTTTTGTCTTGGTATGAATTCAAAATTAGTGTACGTATTCCAGTTAATTTGTTATTATTTGAAAACTACGGATTGAAGTAGAGTCATCTCATTTTGTTTTATCTATACAATCAGTCAACTACGCTACATGCACGAACACTGTGATAAGAGGGAGTTGTTAAAATAGTAGTTCTATAAAGCATGTGAACACAAAACGAATACTAACCATTGAGAGGCATTCGTGACCTGGGTACAAAACATATTGCACCGTCCGTTTTGCGCGACGATACTTAACATGGATAAGCACGCGGTGTACGGTCTCCGGGACGCTGGGCGGTGTTGGTGGTCTGTTGGAGCCGCCTTTATGACACACCTGTTTACTCATGGTGTCGTGTACTCGTACGGCCTCCTCTTCCGGCGATTAGAAGCGGACTTCATGGTATCCAAGGCGGCGACCTCCTGGATATCCTCGACAACGACCGGTTGTCTCTACCTAGCAGGTACTTGTTACTAGCCAATGTAAACAGATCGAAAGACAAGTTACTGAATGAAACGTCTTTGTATGGCGTCTAACGTACCATCCTAATTAACATTTGAATGTTTTAGTGTGCTTCTCTTCGGTCGAGACCGTAGTCTATATACGAGTATTAGTGTAAGTAAACGTTGATATTTTGAATTTTATAGAATATCACAAGTGAAAGTAGCCATAAAATTCAAAATTTACAGTAATTTACAGTTGACAATTGTTTACTCCATATCAAGGCGTCTGCTTTTTTATGAGATGGCGAACAAAAAAGAGCATACTGAAAATACTTCTACGAGTTATCATAATTAATCATAATGTTTACAAATAAGCGAAACTATTACAAAATCCGACAACTACCAGTTATAAAGCAAAAGCTGTTTAAATCAAGCATGTATGTGATGAATTTGTGCGAATGTGTGTGAAGAATACGTGTAAATATGCCACAACTTGCAAATGTGACATTTTCATTTGACATTTTTGAAGGTTTTGATACAAACGTAATTGTCAATGCAAGGGCACATGGCGAACATTTACTGCAATGCAGTCGGGATTCGTCTACACGTGTCAGCATCAATCACGTTATAAAATACCGATTGTTATTTTGCTAAAGTTCTCGAGACATGTGTTGAATCAGGTGAAGTTCTAACAATGTGTAATTTATTCTACCCCCCCCCCCTACACACACACCCTGCTTACATTCCTTATAATGCAGGCGGCGACCATTATCACAACAATGTCCATTATCCATAACTTGTAAATACTGCATTATCTCTCAGAGTCGGATTAACTTTGTTATTGGACCAAGATAATTTACACCAATTTATGCACGTGCTATTTTACTATCAGCCAATGAAATGCGAATTTTCATTGAAAAAATACCTCATCATCATCATCATCATCATCTTGTTGTTGATGTAAAAAACGAATTAAGATAAAGTCGTCCTTGCGTCAGCGGCGTCTGAATGATTAAAGAAAATCTTATGTATCTTGTACAATTTTCACTATTAATTTGAAATATTTAATGAGTAATTCTTTGTTATAACCACGTTTGTTTTTGCTACATGCAAAATCGTAATACCAAACTCATTATATTGTCAACAGGAACTATATGTGCTGTGAGCTGGCCTTTTCGTTCATGTCGAACTGTATGAGGTGATATAAAAACATATTGCTTCCTTATGTTGTTGACTTTTAAACGCCAGAATTGTATTGCCTATCCATATCACATAGATACTCGCCATGTGAGTTACAATCATGTTTTCTGAGCACATATTGAATAGTCTATACATTTTGAAGCATTATTTTGTGAAGCTATCCATCTCATTAAAATCATAGTATCACTAATCGCTCACAGCATAACCAATATTTCGAAAACGTTACATCCAACAATAATACCTTATTTCAGGTCCGCTGGCGAGCGCCTTGTCACTGCGGCTTGGTAACCGGAAGGTAGCGATCCTGGGTGCCATTCTGTCGTCCGCAGGCTGTTTCGTCACCGTCTTTGTGAGAGACATTCGCCTTCTGTATGTCACTCTGGGAGTTACAACCGGTAAGCTGTGTTCAGGAATGCCAGATTAATAAGAGTCGTCGAACTGCTGTGTGCTTTTCATTGAAAAAAGTATATTGACGTTAAAATGCTTTAATATCTGTTATCTGTTGAAAAGTAGTGTGCGATATGCGCATATCATGGCATGGCATTCCGTAGATATAAAATACTGTAACAGTAATAACGTTTCCCGTGTTTTACAAGCTGTCATATCATCTCATGTTACTGTTGTCTTATTTTTGTTTACAGGAGTTGGGTACGGACTAATTTACATCCCAGCGGTGGTGGAGGTGACGTTGAACTTTGAGCGGCACCGGGCCGTCGCCTGTGGGGTGGCATTGGCTGGTGCAGGCGGAGGGGCTTTCGTCATGGGGTAAGATATTCTGTGATACATACATAACAATTTCAAGACAAATAATTTTACTTAACAATAATCAATTTCATCCATAGCTGCAAAGTCTAGCAATTCTTACCTTTCGACGCTTGTGATAAAGCTTATCAGGGTATAATATCTGTCCACAGACCAGTATTAGAGGCTTCACTGGAACACTACGGCTGGCGCGGTAGCACGCTGTTACTGTCGGGGCTGCTGCTTAACTGCATCCCATGCGCGCTTGCATTTAGAGACATGCCCCTTTTGGAGCGACTTGCACCGCGTAGGGTTTTCGAACAAGAGATTGAGGTTGTCCATGGTGAAACAGGAATGAAACACATCCAGTTATATACTAACGATAAAGGTGATCCTAAAGAGTCTTCTGCTGTTGACACTGCTCAGTTATATACGGACGATAAAAGTGACGCCCCGGAATGTGCTGTTGGTGATATTGCGTTTGAGATCAAAGCTGAAAAGGAAGACATGTTGCCAAAAGCAAATGGCAACTTGCAAGACATCGTAGCGGAAAACAGATCATGGCATTTGATATTCAGAATATTTGACTTGCTAAGAAAACCATCGCTGGCGATATGGTATTCTGTTCAGATGGCAATTTTATTCGGATTTTACTCTCCATTTATGCTTTTGCCATCAAAAGCAATCGCTGACGGTTTGTACTCAACGTTATTTGTAAGTCTGCTTTTTGTAATGTAATGTCAAATATGCCCACAACCAATATGGCTTTGTGCTGTTCTACGAAATTAAATTAAATAATTATGTTTTTGATATCCGTGGATAGAAAAAAACACACGAAATACTTGAAGGTAACTTTAAATTGATCTCCGTGCACAATGAACTCCTGTAGAAGCTTACGTAAGTAACTCCTACGGTCACTTTTACTTCTTCTAAACGCATCCTTGTTGCAAACGGTAGAGGACATATAATTTAGATACATTTTAGTTATGCAATTGCCAATATTTCTGCTACAGGACTGAGCGGATGGCAGGCAGCCTGGGTGATATCGGCCATGGGACTGTCTACCGTGGTTGGGCGAGTGGTGTTGGGCTTTCTCGCAGACACTCTGCATAACTGGAGGTGAATTTAATTTAAATATGGTACAGAGGGTCGGACGCGCATTTTGTAATTATCCATTACGCCCCATTTGGTGAGATAGCGGCAGATTCTAAATGTAAGATGACAACTTGTTTAGTACTGAAGTCTTTATCTGCAATTTCATTTTAAATATGCCTATGCAATAGCCATACATGCATGCTATAAGCGACTAATCCACTTGGTGTCGTATAATTCCGCATTTATTAAAGGTTGGTAGTGTATACACATGCATTAAGGACATACCGTTTTAATATGAATAACATGTTTTTCTTTGCTATCATTTCGAGTTTTTCTTGATTCTTTCATATACGTTAAAACAGTGTAAACTCTAATGCTCTGCCGATGTTCGGTTCTAAACTCCAGTCTCACCCTTGTTTTCTTCTGCAATATGCAGACTATCATGTATTCCGGATCTAGTTAGTGAGCTAGACAATTTAAGCATCCGATTACCTGGCATACGGGGTAAACCTTCATTAGTGTATGATTTTCAGAATTACGAACCTTCATATTGTAACTGGAAAGCAACATGATACGATACATTCACTAACGTCTTGACTCTGCGTCCGAGACTTGGACTCGAAAACATGACTATTTGAAGTTAATAAAGTCATAAAAAACATAACATGTTAAAATGTTGTAACATCTGCCATATAGTGATGTACTCTAACATGTATTTTATTGAAATGCTAAATTTAAAATTTATACTTACCTAGTACACTATTAAGTTTACTGCTCATGCTGCTGTCATTATATACATGTATTATCAAATACACGCAGATATACGAAAGTTCACTCAAACAACTTCATCCACACAAAATGATCTTAAAGTAAAATCCTCAAGAATATTTCCATACATTGTAAATCCACAATTTAATTTCTAGATGCTTTTTGTTTTGTTTTTTCTCTCATAAGTTCCATCTGAATTCCACTGAACACATCTTAAACCATTAATTTCCTATTTGCATCACTTTACGATTACAATTTTACTATGGTCATTTACTATTATACTAGAAAACATCTAATCACATTTTAATAACACGACACGATTAAATCCATTTCAAATAACAGCGTAAAACTGATTGGACAATTTCATTAAGAAATACTACATGTAAGCGAAATAAATCGATGCCTTTTTTGAGGAAAGCGTACACACTTTTTGACTCAATCGCACTAAATAAAACTAAGCTGTTCACTGTTAAACTATTTTAACGAGCAGATGTGGTAGCATTTGTTCAACTACTGTTAAGTATTTAACCATTATAAACCAGTTATCAAATCCCATATTACTTACTCTCCAACACTGCTCTCTTTTTTATTACTGGCACACCAATTTTCTTATCTTAGGTGAAGCTGTTCCTTTAACATTTCATCCATTTCTGATCGGTCAGAGTCGTGGCTAGTCAAGCGAAAGATAAATAGGTACATTGACTGATGAACTATTCTAATCGGATATTCATATCTTATTCTACCGCATTGTTTTTTTAGTCGCAATATCACGGTATCAAACATACCACCGATCAGCTTATATTGAATGTTACAAAAGGCACAATTTGGCAAATACATGCAAAAATAGAATACCCGTTTCATACTTATTTTCTCCGTACGCTTAAATATGAAATTTAACACCTACACTAGCAACTCTTTTAAAAAGGGAACTCGTCACATTCTATCTTACATTATGGTATCCTACTTCTATTCACTTACTTACTTTTCAACCTATTCTTTCTTCTTTCTATTTCATTGCGGTACTGGTCAGACGGTGTTTGGATTACCCCTCATTCTTAGCACCGTTTGATCCCGGAATCACTTGTATCAAATGTCTATTGAAATAGGTACATTTCGAATGAGGGTAGGTTTGTTTTGCTACTATCAATATCGTGCTAAAGGAATCAAATGTATCACTCACTTCGAACTAATTTGCTGGCTAGCAATGCTCCTACTCTGTTCTGGAGACGTTCATAAAAATCCTGGCCCCGCACATTCTCCATCCTCCTCCTTCTCTTCTGAAATCCCAGTTGACGTTACTGGATGCCTTAATATCGTCCACTATAATGTTCAAAGCTTCCGTAGCAAAAGGACATCTTGTTTGCTGATCTACGAAACTTTGACATATTAGCCTTCACGGAAACATGGCTCACTCCTAACTCAGCAACCCCCGATTTGATATTTCCAAACTTCCATGTACCTTATAGAAGAGATAGACTTTCTGATGCACATGGTGGTATTATTGTATACATAAAGTCAGATTTGTTTGCATTAGAAAGACATGACTTCGAGATAAACGACATTGAATGTATTTGGCTTGAACTGCGAATTAAAAATAGACGTCTTCTACTTGGTACATTCTATAGACCTCCTAACTCCAATTCAAATGTCCTTGAATGTATTACCAACTCAATTTCACTGGCGGTTGATACTGGTATTACAGACATTCTTATCACAGGGGATTTTAACCTAGATATAAATAAACCCTTAACCCGTCAAAAGATTGACTCTATCTGTCAACAGTTCAACTTGACCCAAGTAATACGAGACCCTACTCACTTCACCGAGGCCTCTGAGTCTCATATTGACCTATTTCTTGTCTCTTCAAAAGATATTGTCCTCGACTGTGGAGTAGGTGAACCATTCCTCGAACAGTTAGTACGGTATCATTGTCCAGTTTCTTGCGTACTTCGATTCGATAAAACTGTCGGTTCATCATTCAAACGTAAGGTTTGAAAATTCGATCAAGGTGATTATGTAAAACTAAGGAATCTTATCTCTTACTTTGACTGGATGTCTTGTGTGCACACAGCTATCAACATATATACCGATAATTTCACTAATCACTTCATGGCTATGTGTGAGACCTGCATACCTACAAAGACTGTTGTAATTCGCAATAAAGACCCCCCTTGGTTTCATAATGAAATCCGAAAATCTCTTCGACAAAGACGGCGCGCTAATAGAAAGGCAAAACGTGTAAATTCCAAACACCAATGGTGTAGATACAATCAAATACGAAATCGTGTTACCAACCTTGTTCGATCTGCCAAACAGTCACATTATAAAAAACTAGCTACACGACTCAAGAAAAAAACATTCCCATCTCCGACCTTGTGAAAATCATAAAGAACTTCGCTATACCAACAATTCCATCTAAAGAAATCCCACCACTTAGCAATAACGGCATCATCTACGAATCAGATACAGACAAAGCGAACACTTTCTTTCAATCTCAGACTCAATTTAATATACCAAACAGGCCACTTCCTTCCTCCATTGATACTGATAATCCAAAACTACAAGACTTTGTTATTTCACTGCAAGACGTAATTGATTCAATAATGGTTCTTAAAACAGGCAAATCAACTGGACCAGACTTTATAAATAGCTTTGTGCTGAGGGTAGTAGCAATTGAAATTTCTTACCCACTTCGTGACCTTTCTAATACCTCACTTCGTCTTGGTAAAGTACCATGTAAGTGGAAGCTAGCTCATGTCTGTGTGCTATTTATAAGAAGTCTGACCCCCAAGATGTTGAAAATTATCGTCCTATTTCCCTATTAAGTGTTGTCAGTAAGGCTCTTGAAATAATTTTGCATAAGTATATGTTCAATTTATTGCGTCAAAACGACTATCTAACACCATTTCAATCTGGTTTTGTTTCTAAAGACTCCACTGTCAACTAGCTAGTATCGATCTATCATTCTTTTTGCCTCGCTCTAAATGAAGGTAAAGGAGTAAGAGCAGTATTTTGTGATATTTCGAAAGCCTTTGATCGAGTATGGCATGACGGTCTAATCCATATACTTCGTGAAAGTGGCATTACCGGTTCTTTATTGTTATGGCTTTGTGATTATCTCAGCGAACGTAAACAACGTGTTGTTCTTTCTGGTTCTATGTCTGATACGGTTACAATATCAGCTGGAGTCCCTCAAGGCTCCAATCTTGGGCCTCTGCTCTTTCTTATCTACATTAATGACATTGTCTGCGATATACAATCACATATACGGCTATTCGCAGATGATACAACCTTGTATTTAATAGTCGAAGATCCCGTGCTTGCCGCGCAGCAACTTACTGATGACCTAGAAAAATTTCATACGTTGGCTGACAGATATGGCTTGTTACATTTAATCCTGCGAAAACCAAATCGCTACTATTCACTAGAAAGTCTAATAGGCAAGTGCACCCCTCAATATTCATGAATAATACCCAACTATCCGAAGTTACAACTCATAAACACTTGGGCGTCACTCTTTTTAGCACATGCTCCTGGCACGATCATATTCAATCCATCAAACAGAAGGCTTGGCACTTCATGCGATCATTCAAATACGTTCTTGATCGTAAATCGCTTGAGGTTCTGTATTTCACATTTATTAGGCCTTTGTTGGAATATGCCGATGTTGTCTGGAATAATCTGACGCAAGCTGATGAGGATGACTTAGAAAAAGTACAACATGGGGCGACCAGAAATATATCGGGTGCAACTCGACTAGTATCTCTAACCAATCTTTATGTTGAAACTGGAATCGAACCACTCAAACAAAGGCGACGCCATCCGTGCCTTCTTTCAAATACAAACTTAATCAGAACTTAAAACAAGTTCCTGACTTCGACTACGAAGGTGACCGCAAATCCTGTGTCAATCACGCGAGGTTACGTATGCACTGTAGCAATCTTAATGAACATCTATTCTCAAAAAATATTGTCAACAGTCCTAATTGTCAATGCGGTGAAATTGAGGTAACCTTTCACTTTTTCTTCACCTGTCCATTATATAGCGTCCAAAGAAATCATCTGATTGTTCAGTTTTCCACCGTTGGGCAATTGTCTCTTCAACTGTTACTCTTTGGATCAAAGGAAGCCTCATATCAAACGAACAAACTTATCTTTGATAGCGTCCAGAACTATATACGTCAATCTAAACGTTTTTGAGTACGCATTCTAACAAACCCTATCCCAATCCCGATCTGACCAGTGTCTGTACCACCTCCCTCGTTTCAGCTTCCTTTTATTCTATCGTTATCTTTTCTTCCTTCTAACTAAAAGATTGCAGACTAAAACAATTTGTTTTACATACCATAGTTTACTCAATACGACTATATGATTATATTTATTCGAGTCACCGCAACTTGCGCACTAGCCTAAGCAGCGTAAATGACCTACAGAAGCGAGACATAGTATAAGCCTTAAGGCTTTCTTCTCAATTCTGTTTACACTATTGTTTTGTGCATAATTAACATGTTCGTTGTTTATATGCATTACATATTTGGTCTTTGTTAACGTTGATTATGCTCAAATTTGTTAAACTAAACTAATTGTAAATATTATATCGAAATAAACATTGTTTAAACCAAAGTCATAAAAATCACTCATTTTGACAAAAGGGACTATTAAAATGAAATTAGTCATATATAACATATGCAGTTACTAGCATCAACCCTTTACTTAGCAGTATTGAACTGGAAAATCAATATTTGCAATTTAGAGTCCTGAGTCTCTACCTCAAACTAAAGGCGTTCGTTAGTGAATGCGGTCCCGATTTGCTTTATCTATTTCATATATTGGAGACTGGATAAGGGGGAGGGGGGTCGAACACTTATTGATAGTATTTGTTATTTGCTATTATGTTTCAGAATTTTTATCTACAAAACTGCTGTTGTGTTGACTGGCGTTGATATAATGATGTTTGCCTTCACTAAGTCATTCCCATCGATGATAACATGTGCCGTTTTCTATGGGTTCACAACAGGTTAACCTTGTTTTGTTTTGTTTTGTTGTTTTTTTGCTCAAAAGTCAAAATGGAAAACAAAAACAAAAACACTTTTTATATCATTGCATATATTATTGGAATAAAATGGTGTGTATAGAAGACACAGTTAAAATAGTAATTACTTCAGAAGCAGCTCCTCGTTTCAAAACGAGAATCTATGCGATACATGTTCTTACGATTTATGTACTGATACATAAAACGCAGTTTAAGCCACAACCGATGTTAGGACTGGAAATATACGATCTTAAGTATTACGAGCTTTATTGAAACAGATCCCTGTATCATTATGTTCACTGAATTCACGCAATAAAATGTGTTGTTTTATGTTATGATTTTAGCGGTTTTGATGTCGCAAAACTCTGTCGTATTGGCGGAAGTGGCCGGACTTGACCGAGTGTCGGAATCGATGGGTCTCAACAACATGTTCTCCGGCATAGGCTGTCTCCTCGGCATACCAATAACAGGTGTGCTGCAATTGATACCTGTTTTTGTTCATATGATCCTATTGATTCTATATATCACTGTGATATGCTTGATCGTTGCTGGTAGTTCTCTTATATTTATATATCGGTTCTCATAACGTTTCGAATTAATATTTAAATTGCTAGATAACATTGAATTATTATGCAGATTTGCCAATCGACCTTTCAAACAACAAAATTTGCTTTTTCAAATATTCAGGTTTCTTATTTGACGTGACCGGAGATTATTTGGTGCCGTTTATATTATCGGGGGCAGTTGTGGCGGGAGGAGGTCTTCTCCTCTGTGTAGCTCTACGCCCTACCCACCGACAAACGAAACCATAATGGCTGCGTATAATAACCGCGTAGTTGTAATTGTAATGGCACATCTGCAGACAAACGACATAAGGCAGTTTGATGAAGATGTGCTATGAAAGGGATTATTTTATGTTTATGATTATTTTGTGAATGCACTCTTTATTGAAAAATCGAAATGAAGTGTAGCAAATCATTTGAAGTGTATAACTCAAAGTTCTGCTCTATATATGCTCAAATATTGTCTTTAAAGTCCATGATTTTGAAAAGCGTTAGTTTATCGATTCAGAACAAGGGTGTAGCGTGATTGTTTGACTGATATAAAGTATCACGTACTGCTACCAATGTGTTCTATAAAGGCAAATATCCGTCGGTTTATGTACAAGGGCGAGCTAGGCGGATATGATCTCACTTTTCTAATTATTATTTTTGGCTGTTTCGGCGTGGGTTCGCATCCCCTACATTCGTTTTCTTTGCACTTTAACTGTGTTTTTTTCAGTAATTTTGGTATCGAAGAGTAAAATAATTATAATATAAGTGATTTCAGGAAATCAAAACATGAGCCAGTTCTTTTAACAGATAAAGAAATCCGGGAAGAAACACGACAAACAAATGCTTATAACTTATGTTGCAAAGCATGCTATTTTTAAGCAATAAGGCTCATGCCAAGCGGTTTGTTAACTTCATATCATGAATAGAAGCCTTGCATTGATATCATAGGGTTTTATGATAGGACGCTTTTATGATAGGACATGTTTACTCACCGAACGAGACGTGATGCAGGTCACCAGAAAAGCGTTTTATCGTAATATTCCATTTATTATATACCTGCCTTATTACTTATTCCTTTTTATTTTTCGGTTTCAATTTGATTTAATATAACGCCATCTATCAACTGCGCGTATGAATTCGAATATGTGTCACGTAGATTTGTGTAATGAAGTCAAGGGAGGCTACTACAGCGAAACGAAGTCAGAAGTAACAGAATTCACTTTATTGAGCAAAATAAAAACAAAATGTAGACCAATTGATTTAATGGATTACATCTGAAAATATTATATTTTATTGAATGATATAAAATGTTTACAATTCATTTTAGCTAGATCAGTTGACATGTATACGACTTCATTACTGTATGTATGTATTTTGTGTCTATTCGTTGTTGTCACAATGGCGGTTCTGTGTGCGTGTGTGCGTTCGTCCAGACTGAATTCGTCCGGGCTGTATCTTGACCAAGAACTATAGGTTTTTCAGAGAGAAAACAACTTGCCATGAAGTTCACCATAATGAGGTGGCGTGGCATGCACAAGGCCGAGGTCTGTACCTCAAAGGTCACGGTATAGGTTAGAGATCAAAGGTTGAAATGATCCTTGTCTGGGCTGTATCTTGACCATGCATTATAGGATTTTCAAATAAACTTGTCTTAAGGTTCCCTATAACAAGGCGACGTGTCGCGCACAAGACCCAGTTATGTACCTCAACAATCAAGATCAATAATTAGAGGTCAAAGGTTGAATAGATCCTTGTACAGGCTGTATCTTATTCATGCATTATAGGAGTTTTAGACAACTTGCTATGAATTTCGCCATGATGAAGTGGCCTGTTTTGCATCGGACCTAGGTCTGTATCTCAAAGGTCAAGGTTAGAGGTTAAAGGTTAAAATGCTCCTTGTCTGGGCTATAAATTGACGTCGCATTATAGATTTAAAGAAAAAACTTGCCATGAAGGTTCACCATGATGAGGCGGCGTGTGTCGCACAAAATCGTGGTCTGTAACTCAGAGGTCAAGGTCACGCTTAAAGGATACATATTGAAATGATCCTTAACCAGGTTTTATCTTAACCTTGCATTATAGGATTTCAAAAAAAAAACTTGTCATAAAGTTCACCATGATATGATGCATATGTGTCACGCACAAGACCCATGCCAGTACCTCAAAGATCAAGGTCATACTTGGAGATTAAATGTACAAATGAGTACTGTTGATAGGTCTGGACTGAGCCATATCCGGGCTGTATCTTTACCACGCATTATAGGATTTTCAAAACAACTTTCCATGGATGTTCACCATGCTGACACGTCGCATGTATATGTAGTGACGGTGAATTGCCGTCTAGTTGATATTGTTTAATTTATTTACAAATATTTACTTGATTTTAATAAATGTATGAGATACTATATACTGTTTAGGGAGGTGCGAGTGTTCAGGTTTCAGTAGATAGTAAAATTTCTATGTACCTGATAGTTTCATCTATGTTGTATGCAATATCTGTGGTATAGTAAATGTTACCTGAATCAAATTAAGTACGCTCTTAAAAGTGTACATAGTTACTCAAATCTGTTGATATGTATAAAATAAATATATAATAACCTTTTGTTTCGACAAATACTATGGGTCTGTATGGTTGGTCATTCAGGCTGAATATTTACATAAAGCTGCCATTGTTGAAGTCATTTGTTTACAATGATTATCTGCAGTATTTCACCAAACAGTTTTTTAATGGTCTTATTCGATTCAGGTAAGACTATTACAAGAGTATATTGAAATATTTAGTTATTTCCCTAAGGCCCCTATAGTTTTATATTGGTCTGATAAAGGGATTTCAACAGATATGTGTTAATATAACTATCATGTCGGAAAATAGCTCAGTCATTGAGTTAATGCTTAATTATTGTTAACACAAACCCGACTTTAAATAACGATTATTGTATCTTGTTTCTTGTCATTAAAGAACAATTGTTGTAGCTATTATGAAAATATATATACCCACACGATCATTTGATAGAAACATACGTTACTTGGGGTACACTTACATTTCCATTTTTTAAATAATCCAAAATGTATTTTAATTAATTGATAACATAATGATATATTGTGACTATCCGAAGTAAGATAGTTGCTGTATACGCTTGTTGTATATGCTTGTTTCATATTAATTAGTCTTAATTTTGGTTAATTATTTAATTTCGTAATATATATATACATTAAATCATTTGAAAACACTGTATTGTTTATGTATTTGTCAACATGGGTTATGTACTTCAGGACAGTTTTTATAAATTAATATTGATACGTATTCACTTCCAATCCATATCGACTGAATGCATTTTACATGCCCACTTTCATGTTCAAATACACAGTACCCTAGTAAAGGTCAAGAACAAGATTACCTCATACTAGGTTGATCAAGTCTCCAAGCCGATATGTACATGTAGGAGTAAATATGCTAATATCATATATATAAATGTTGAAGTATCGTTTCTTATGGACCGATTGTTTTACTGTTTTCATCATAGTTGCACTAGTTACTGCAAAAACTACCCCAGTTATAAATCGAAGCCCGATCGAGTTGTATAATTCATGATAATAACCAGAGTATCAACATGCCCTGTGAGTGATCCAGTGAATTTGTATATTTTTATTTCTTTAATCTAAAACAATGAGACGTAAGTGGTTGTGCAGTGGTGTCGCTTCAGATTCAGTGTAAAGGAGATAACTCTGTGTTTGGTTCAGTACAAATTCATAAAAAGAACTGTTGTCTGCTACACTGTCATGTCTGAAGAAGATAACTAATTATTTGTGTTGAAAACTGCGTTCTTGCAAAATAATTAAGTAAGATTTACGCGTCTTTCCACATCAAAAAAAATGTTTTCCTCTTATTGACCTTTAGATTTTTATTTTACTTCATAGCTTGCGACGATAATCTCTTTTGTCATATATTTTCGAGGTTGTTTATAGATTTTGGGATAGAGGTCGTACCTAGTCTAAAATAATAGACGTGTTATACGGGATTCTTCCAATCCCTAACGTCTAAACGGGAATGTGCAAAAAACGGGGGTGTTTTAAAAATATTGAAATTGTTTTAAGTGAAGTATTTTATGGTTGAAATTGATCATAAAGAGTTATATTCATATTTTACCATGTAAGTGAAATGTTATTTTGCACTAAACAAGCATTTAATGCATTAAAACAAGTTGTTTACCTTTCCAATAAAACGAAAGTTGACTGACACAAAAACATTTATGCGAAGGGGAACAACTCGATACAATCGTAATAACTCGGCCTCCTCCGACAAAGCTTCGAGATAGACCTCGTTATACAATCGTAACAACTCGGCCATGGCCGAAATGTTCCGAGCGATTTAAAACTGTGCCCTGAAGCCTTGCAGGTGCCCTTCATGTATATATCGTTATGTTTTGACAGAATGAAATGAAAAAAAGCCGTCAAACTCATAATTATAAGTTGGATATTTATTTTTTTGTGTACGGAACTAATATAAAATAACATTATCTGTAATATTTCTTGTTTTTATGATATTTTATAGACTCTATATGCTTTAACCCGGAATCCTGATCGGAACAACTACCCACTTTTGATACTAAACAATTTGTACGTGAAGGATTTGCCATATCAAAAATCTAAAAAAAAATCCGCCAACGTACAATTATTTGGACTAAGGTCGTACCCAGATCCAAGGGGTAGGGAACGTGGGGATTTTTGACACATACATGGGGAAATTATGTAAGTTTAAATGGGGAATGAGGCTGAATCTAGGGCAATATATCACCACAGAGACCGTCCAACACGTCGATTTATTCATTACACAGGTATCATGATAGATTCTAGTTGCTTATTGTGCATGCCATATCTCTGGAGACCATTTCAGCTCATTTGTTTGTAAAGACTGATAACTCAGGGGGATTTGGCTAGTATTCAGGAGGATTCAATAGCAGGTCTAAGTTGTCGAAATTTCAAAGTATTTTTTAGACCCAAGTACAAAAAAATGTATTCACATATATTTATTTCTATGAAAACCTTTTACTTTTTGAATATACAGAATTATTTTGTATAACATGATTCAGCATTTTCTTATGATACACTGTCTTGTCATGTTGTATGATTTTTGTTTTGAACTGAGTTCAAAATGTGTACATTTCTGAAAGAGTGATACAGCCGAACACCGTAGGCTCAAACATCTAGGGACTGGCGAAAATACCTGGAGCCTCGTAAACTTCGAGCCAAGTGGGAATTCTTACCTTCAAGTTAAGGAAATGGGTCCTTAACATCCATTTCGAGCCAACGAGGAATTCGAGCCAAACGAGTTTGAGCCAACAGGGTTTGGCTGTAGTTACAATAGAGGCCATATCTGTGTCAAATATCAACCAATATATTCACCCCAATAGAATCAGTCTTAACTTGACTTCATGGGTCTAGTGAGTATGTTTAAGAAATACTAAAGAATAATAATATTGAGAAATAAAATGCTTTCGTTTTTCTACTAGTTATACATGTAGCTACCCTGTTATAGTATTCAACTCGATGATGAGTTTTTTTTATGGGAGTTATGGCCTTAAAAGAGTGGCATAGCCACATACCCTTATTTCTTTGGTCATACAATAACCACTATGTTTCTGAGGTTCTAATCTCTCTGAAGTTCTGTTAATTATATTCGATTTTGTATTTATTGGTACCCATGAAAAAAATGCAACATATAAATAGTGTTTCCATTAATAATTTAGTAATGTAGCAAATATGGACCTCTATGTTTGCTAGACTGCAAAGAGTTCATATAACATTTTTATAACATTCTGATCTGATTTGTGTGTAAAACAGTCAATATCCATTAAATATAAAAAAAACTGAACTCAACATGGAACATGTATAAAATACTTTACTACTTTCTACATTCAAATAATTATTTTACTGAGCTTGCCCAGTCATACACCCCCAAAGATAGATACATATATATATATATATGATAAGATTTATTTTGATTCAGCAAATCATTTAACATATAACCATAAGCTCTGTCTCTTAATATAAATAAGCAAAGAGTGAAATAGAACATGACAGGTATATTGAATAAATGATTCAACATTATTTTCAGGTAATAATGGGGCGTTTTGTAGATAGAAGCAGGAAGTTAATGATCCGATTGTCCCTGAGAGGTTGCACAAACAGACCATTCTACCATATTGTTGTACAAAAGAACCGAACCCCCAGAGACAAAAACATTTTAGATCAGGTCGGAACTTATGATCCTATGGTGAACAAGTTTGGTGAAAGACTTGTGGCTGTGAACTTTGATAAACTCAGACATTGGCTTGGACTGACTGCACAGTGTTCTGTACCAGTGCTGAAGTTATTAGGTATGTCTTCAAGTATCTGAATGAACATAATATTTTATTTGAAATAGTCTACAATAACACACAAATGCATGGTGTGTATTTTAAAATTATATGATATATGTAAATATCTAGCCTTTTTTCAAATGAAGTCCATGATTGTATATTAGAAATTAAACAATGGAGAAAAAATTATGGTAATTAAATATCAAGGGAATAAAACAAACTGATTTTTATTTACATTTATGTACCCTTCTCATTTTACAGAAAGGGATAAAATAAAATAAATTTCAAAATGTGTACACATACATGTGCGTGCGCGTGCACACACGCACGCACGCACGCACACACACACACATGCACCTGGTTTGATTTGTTTTGTATTTCTTTGCTGCAGGTCTTGCTGGGTTTTACCCAGTGCACCCACGAACACGGCTTGAGGCCCACAGAAAACAGAAGGAAATGGAAGAGGAAAAAAAGCGGACTGAAACAGAAGCTCAAGCATCAGACACGTGACCTGCCCAATGAATTTAATCTCATGTGAATAATAAACAAACACTGAATAACACCATGTTTTAGTCACTGTGCGTTGAATTGTAGGTACGAGTTATGCATCCATTTATGTTGTAGCATTTGGAGTTAAAGGTACATGCCATATTGGAAATACATCACATTTTTGTACTTACATTTTGTACGTGTGAGTTCTTCGCATAAATACTGTTTTAATGTGTGCTTGTTGTTGATTTTTTTACGATTAAAGTAAAATAAATAAGAGCATTTTGGAAATATTCTGAAGTTTGTAACCTCACCTCATTGTCGGATAACCCCGATAACCCCCAAATTTAAAATTTCCTTGTGTTAATTCAGCCTCTGTTTTGAACAGTAGAAATGAAAAAGAATGCAGTCCCAAACATAGCCCAAAACAATCCGGTTGTATTATATTAGGTTAATTTTGTTTCTCCTGCGAAGCACAGCAAATGCATATATGGTTCACTTTGTCCAGCGACGACGTCCTGCTCCACGTTGCCGTCGGCGTGACACGTTTGTTACCATTCAATAATAGCTATTTAAATACTTACTGTAGTTATAAAACTTTGCAAGCGCATTATCATGGTCAGTTGATGACCTCTTATTTTGGGGTCAGTAGGTCAAACGTGTCAAGGGCTATGTGACCTTTACTAGAAAACGGGTTTTGATCAATAACTTGTGAAAGACTGGTGTTCAGTCCTCAAATGTTGTATGGACATTAGTTAAGGTCAGCAGATGACCTTATTGATTGTGAACAGAAGGTTAAAGGTCATCGTTGTGGTGACATTAACTAGAAAAACGACTTCTCATCAATCAACTCTTGATTGGCTTGTAGAGTTCCCAAACATTAAATGTACATTGGGCATTGTAGGTAGATGACCCCTGATGTGTTTTGGGTCAGTAGATCAAAGGTCAAGGTCGAAGGGACTGTGTAGAACAACTGTTTTTGGTCAATATTTTATGAAGGACTTGGTGTCGAATCCTGAAACTGTATTTACATAAGTCGAGATCAATAGATGGACCCTTTTCATTTGAGGTCGGTTTGATTCAATTTCAAAATGTTTATACAAAATCTTAAACCACCAGTTGCGAGATCCTTAAATACATATTACTCAAGATTTCATAGAACTTTATTGACTAGTGAGATAAATTCTCTAAAACCTTGGTTGAGGTTCTACAGTTACATGTATTTGTTGAAACACGTTTTCTCAAAACCTTGCTTGGTAATGTGAACTATTCGTCTTCATAACTGAGTGAGTCTGCTGGTAATCTATTGTGATCGATTATCCATCGTGTCTTGTTCTAGCATCTGTTTTTCTAATCTTATCCATTATCCATCGTATATTTTCCTACTGTGATCCATTATCCATTGTCTCTTGTCCGACTGTGATCCATTATCTATCGTAGGTTGTTCAAATGTGATCCATTATCCATTGTCTCTTGTCCGACTGTGATCCATTATCTATCGTAGGTTGTTCAAATGTGATCCATTATCTATCGTAGGTTGTTCTATTGTGATCTATTATCCATTGTCTCTTGTCCGACAGTCATCCTTTATTCATCGTAGGTTGTTCTATTGTGATCCATTGTCTCTTGTCCAATGGTGATCTATTATCCATTGTAGGTTGTTTTATTGTGATCCATTATCCATTGTCTCTTGTCCAAATGTGATCCATTATCCATCGTAGGTTGTTCTATTGTAGTCCATTATCCATTGTCTCTTGTCCAAATGTGATCCATTATCCATCGTATGTTGTTCTAATGTGGTTTATTATCCATTGTCTCTTGTCCAACGGTGATCCATTATCCATCGTAGGTTGTTCTATTGTGATCCATTATCCATTGTCTCTTGTCCGACTGTGATCCATTATCCATCGTAGGTTGTTCTAATCTTATCCATTATCTCTTGTCCGACTGTGATCCATTATCCATCGTAGGTTGTTCTAATGCGATCCATAATGTTGTTGTTGAGTTTATTAAGGTCTGCCCGCGCCCTATACTGGCTGTATTATGTCTTGGCCCTGTCACAACGCCAAGTCAACCCCAAGTCATGGTCTATTTTTATTTTATGATCCATTATCCACCATGTGTTCTAGAGTGATCCAGTATTGATTATCCATCGCCTGTTGTTCTAATGTGATCTATTATCCATCGTCTGTTGTTCTAATGTGATCCATTATCCATCGTCTGTTGTTCTAATGTGATCCATTATCCATCGTCTGTTGTTCTAAAGTGACCCATTATCCATCGTCTGTTGTTCTAATGTGATCCATTATCCATCGTCTGTTGTTCTAATGTGATCCATTATCCATCGTCTGTTGTTCTAATGTGATCCATTATCCATCGTCTGTTCCAGTGTGGACATTTTTCCATCGTTTGTTGTCCTTTATGAATTTTTTTCTTGTAAATCAAATTTCAGGCGAAGTCAATATCTCAACGATCATGATCTCATGAGTGCTCATGATCAACTTACTATGATATTCATACCCATGTTTGATATTCATCACAGTACGACCCTTTTCGAAATTTAACACGTCCAATGGGACAGATATATGGGAATCTTTTGTACTGATATCTTTTTTTCGCATGACAGATTTAATGAAACAATATTTGACCATTGATGCCATCAAATTACGGAGACGTCAGATACAAATTGACGCGAGTACCATTTCATCATATCTCTATGCCATATCTTTACAACGCAGTTTTAAACACATTTTGCCATATCAATTTTAACCGTGCACGTTCAAGACGTGCATTTCCGAAATACCACACAATCAAGTTAAAGGCCTAGTTTAATTCTTCTATAAGTGTACCCCCCCCCCCCGCCCCCAAACCGTGTATAGTAAACAACCTCTGTGTTTTGATCTTAAAGGCCTAGTTTAAGGAATGTTTGGCATGATAATCCCCTGCTGTGCATCACATGCTAATTGCACTGGTGTCACAGTAGGGGCCAATTTTCCTGTGTATTCGTTTACTGTCTCAGGGCCATTTAGGGTCCATTTATAAAATAAAACCTCAAACACTGCACAGGTTTTTTTTTTTTGGGGGGGGGGGGGTCACCTTAAACTAGGCCTTTAAGTAAGCATTTAATCGTAGGTTCGGCAATGTTTTTAATCATTAGGTTTTGGATATCGTTTGTATGAAAATCGTTACGTCGTTAGAATTCTTAAAAAAAGACTATACATGAACGAATAAAATGTACTGACTGAACTTTTTCTTCTGAGTTTATGATTATAAGTATGTGGTATGTACATATATGATTTTATAATGTTCAAAAATACTTTTAAAGTATCCAAAGTTGTATCGATATGTTTGCTTATACCTTCATATAAGAGTACAATTAAATTAACTATATTGGTTGCCCTAGATAGATGTCTTGTTATCTGTTTGGATAATGATAAGTACACAAGTCCTCGTAACACTGACGAAAAACGTTTTCTGTGTCACCTAATTTAACCCCCTAGGTAAGATTAGTCAGCGTGATCAGAACAGAGGCTGGTGTATTTTTTCTAACAATAACATCCATGTTTCGTAAACCATTGATGTTATAGCGCGGATTTGGTCCTAAGCCTGAACGTGTCTCGCGGGATATCAGAATCCCACCCTCGCAACATCATGGTCGCAGCGATTCTGCCGATTTCGTCGCTGCTTTTGGCGGCGTACCCGTTTCCCCCGGTGGCCACCCCGAGCTGGGTGTGAACGGTGTCTATGTACGGCAAATCGTTAGGAGTCTCCACCACGACACACTGGTCCTGCTTCCATCCTAACACTTCCACGCCTGTAACAAAAAAAGAGAATTGGCCACCGGGGCATTTCACTTTTAAACGTACGAAACAAGATTCGTACTGTTCAGGCCTGCCAAAACAGGTTTGTTTCAGATAAATCGACCCTACCTTCTAAAAGATGCCGACCCTAGTATTTATTACACAAAAAAATGCAATATAAATTTAAGAAATAACAATAAAAATTATAAAAACGGTCTTTCCACCATAAAGACAATTCTTAAACATATTAAGCTGTCATTATTTTTTGACCAAATAAAGCTCCATAACAACAGCAATATATGAGTGACATTTGAAAGAAATAGGCTGAGTACATTTTGCAAGACAATGATCTTGACATAAAGTATATTTTAAAACCAGATGCGGCTTGAGAATGCAGATAGCGCGTTTATGGCTATGACCTAGGCCACAAGTGCCCTAGTCCAAAAATGAGACAAATAAAAAACACATTCCTTACCTGGTAATTAACCCAAAACATACACTTTTTGTTAGTCCTTAAGTACATGGACTTTGAGTGGTAACCTCAATCCCCTGTGATCATATTTTGAATTTGACACAATCTCGAGAACCAAAAGGCAGATGTAAGGCTTTATGTCTTAAGATTGCCTGAGAAAATACGAGGTATTGTCATAACCATGTCAGTGTCGGTGTCGTTCGCGTTATATCAGTGCCGTAGCCAGACTTAAAAAACACCGAGACAGAAGGGTCTGTGGGGGTCCGGGGGCATGCTCCCCCCCCCCCCCCGCATTGTTTTTCAAAAAGCGATTTCCTGCATTCTGGAGTATCTTTTGTCAATGGTTTGTATACATTAAGGCAAATGAAGTAAGTCGAAAAGAGTTATTATTAGAGCTATAGCAATTGTTATATGCCCCCCAAAAAACACCGAGACAGCTGCCTCAGTGTGCCTCAGTGTAGCTACGGCACTGCGTATTAATTAACACATACATTGATTTTTGGGTTTCACTGAAAATAATTAAGTCATCCAAATAAAGCAGACCGTGGGCCATTCTAGTTATCGTAACCTAAAAATGGATACCTTTGAAAAGTGATCTAATAAATTTCCCAGTTGCGTCCGCAAGAGCTTTGTTTCCCGTCTCGAACCATCGCTTCACCTCGCCGGCAGAATGAAGCCGGGCCAACACAGCAGCATGAAAGTGGCCAAGTTTGATGTAATATTTACCTGAAACATGTAGGTTTGCAACTACTACTAGTATCGAAAGTACAGTTAACAATACTTGCTTTACATCTAAATGTTCTTTAAGAATATTTTATCCCACGGAAAACATAGCTACTTTTACATCACAGTTAAACATATATGTTTTAAATTAAATCATTATGGCGTTCTTTTACATTATACAGTCCAATGAATCGGCCCGAAATCGCGTGGGTCGATTTCCTCACTGGCTCGAACTGGATGTAAAGGATCGATTTCATTTTAATAAAGTTTAGCATTCTCGCTTGGCTCGAAGTTTCCGAGGTTCGAGTTTTCGCTGGTTACTGGGAGTTCGAGCCAACCGGGCTCGACGATTTAGCTTAAAGTTGAGTTGATCTGCCAATGGATGGTCGTAATGTTGTAGCCAAGCCTTGAGTTCGTGGGGTTGAGCCCTTCTTGGCGCATTAGCGTTCTCTATGCCTCTCAAAATGAGCGCTTGTTCGTGTACTGGTTTTAACTCGGGCTCATTCAGACGGAATCGAAGCTAATTATATTGACCGCCTACGCAACTATTTCTAAGGTGATGCAGGAACACGTTTGAATAGTAAAAGTAGTATAAAAGTAAGAGGAGCAAAAAGTTACCCTATTGGTTTTGCATAAGTAAGAGGAGCAAAAAGTTACCCTATTGGTTTTGCATAAGTAAGAGGAGCAAAAAGTTACCCTATTGGTTTTGCATAAGTAAGAGGAGCAAAAAGTTACCCTATTGGTTTTGCATTAGTAAGAGGAGCAAAGTTACCCTATTGGAATTGTATTAGTAAGAGGAGCAAAGTTACCCTAGGGTAACTTTTTGCTCCAAAGTCTATAAGAGGAGCAATGTTACGTTTTTTCAAAGAACACATTGTGTATGGGAAACAACTCGTACTCACCAGGATAAGCCTAAGTACAAAAGTTGCCCCCCTCCCGATTTTCATATATGAATTAAGTATGGTTAGGATACCTCGGAACATGACACAGTTTTAAAAGTTTATTTCACCTGCTGTGAAAAAAACGTTCCCACGGTGTAAATAATGATTTTATTATGAAATAAAATTATGAAAAAGTGACACTGGCATTTAAAATATTTGGTACTCTTTTCATACAAATAAGATTTATAGGTTAATTACATCGCTGTTTATGAAAAAAGACGTTATTATATCGTGAAATGAGTTGTATAATGTTGTATTTAAACATTACATTACCATAAATTTGTTTATCTTCAATACAGACGAAAATTGATTTATTTAAAACCTCGTTTTTGAATGTCACTGTGGTAACCCATTTTTTAATTAAAAATAATTTATTTTGGGTTATGATATGTTTTGCATTTATGAGGTAGAATTCTGTTTCACAATCACTTGTGTAAAAATCTTCCAACTAAAACATGTCACAAGACTATCAAGTGTTAATTTCGCAATTATTAAAAACTCAAGCGGAAGTAACCATGTTACTTCAAAAGGTATGGTATTGTTTCACTATTATACGGGAGATTTAAAATATGCTTTTATTTAACATGAACAGTCTTTAAAAACTTTAATTTTACTTTCTATGTTATATGAATTCCATTTTCAGTTACAACCTTGTTTTAGAGTACATCCATACTTTAAATGCTTGTAGATTGAACCAGTGCCTATTTCTTTATTGTAACTTTTTTTCAGACTACCGCCTTGGAGAAGGGTTAAATGTGTGTTAAACATCAGTCACAATGACACAGTTTTAAAAGTCTATCCCACCTACTGTGAAAAAGAACGTTCTCACGTTTTTAATAATGACTTTTATTATGAAATGAAATTATAAAATAGTGACACTGACATTCAAATAATTGGATGGTGGTGTCGATAAGACGTCCTATTCTAACAAATAAGATATATAGGTTAATAACATCACAGTTTGTGAAAAAAGCGTTATTATATCATCAAATAAAATTGTATAACGTAGTATAATTTAAACATTACATTACCATAAGTTTGTTTATCTTCAATAGAGACGAAATTGATTTATTTTAACAACCCACATTTTTTGAAAAGTCACTGTTGCAATAATTTTTTTAATTAAAAAATAATTTTGTTATGGTTATGGTATGTTTTGCATTTATGAGTTAGCATTCTGTTTAACAATCACTTCTTTAAAAAAACTCGAGTGGAGAAAGATGTCGCGCAACACGGAGTTCAATGTTGTGATTTCACAGTTATTGAGAACGCAAGTGGATAATTCCATTTTAATTCAAAAGGTATGTTATTGTTTCACTATAATACAAGAGAGTTGAAATATGCTGTTGAAACATTATATGAACAGCCTTTAAAAAGCTTATTATATTTTACTTTCTATGTTACATGAAGTCCATCTTGATGTACAACCTTGTTTTAGAGTACACCCATATATTAAATGCTAGTTTATTGAACTAGTGTCTATTTATTTCATTCATTATTAAGTTGTTAGCTTTTATTGTAACTTTTTCAGAACGTCGTTTTGGAGAATAATCTCCAAGCACTAAAATCCGACATAGCTGTTTTAAAACAGCAACTGAGTAGTGCTCAGCAACAACTGAATGTCGCTGAGCAAGTAAATAGTTTTCACTGTTATTTAACGGACTTTGTGATTATAATTTGGTTTACTGAATTATTAAACAATTTCAAAGTCATTTCCATTTCGTTGTAAGAGTGACATTGGATACATATTATGCCATAATCCAGTTAAATACATGCATACATTGACTTATTTTCTTAATTTTAATTAAGTAACAACTTGTTTGACATACCAACCACTTTTTAAATTTTTTTTTTTTACTTTAGCGTGACGATGAGATATTTGGGAGACACCCGCTTCTACCATTAACACTCTATCTGTGTGTCGTTTTTATTTCAGTTACAATGAGTCAGTTCACAAATGACAGACGTTCACAAAGAACTAAAAGTAATAAAAGAGAGGTGTTTTTTTGTTAATTTTTATTAAGTAAGGATTACACTAATTAGAAAATAGAACATTTTTTTAAAAAATGCAACAACTTATCAAAACTAATTAACAGTGAACAAACATTAACATGATACTAAACTTTCAACTTAAAAATACCCTTTTATACCAAATAATACTGTTATTGGTAGTAAATTGACACAATGATTGTAGAATAAATTTAATAGTAAAGAATGTAAAATGAATATGACAATGCTATGAGGAAAATACATGTTGACATGCAAAAAAACTATATGGACATAGTATATGAGCTAACATTATATGGCATGCAAAAATATATGAGGTAGTATACGAGGTTATTATATTAAGAAGAATACATGAAGCAAAATATAGAAGTGGAACATATGAGGTAACATATGACATGAAAAATATATGAGGTAGTATATGAGGTTATTATATGAAGCAGAATACATGAAGCAGAATATATGAGTGAACAAAAAAATATCCACCAAAGATGAAATAAATGAAAATTTGATTTTATTGCAGTTTGAAGAAGAACAACAAAGTATGCAGACTGTCTCCAGTATGTACAAAAAAAAATAATATATTTTCCATTATTATAATGCATGTTCCAAGTTTTATTCAAACTATCTTAAACTGTTCTTTTGAGTTTTGGTTTTTCAATACTTTGTTTAAAAACAATAACAATATTTTTTAAATTTAAACTTGAATTTTCATTTTTGTAGCACATTAATTGTCTACATGTATAACAATAGAAATAACATACATCACAATATGATAATAAAAAATGCTGTCATTTTAAACATTATGCATATGAGAAAAAAGTATATTATTAAGGTGCACATTTACACATGCTTGTGGGTTTTTTGCAGATGTCGAGGCTTGAGCCAACAGTAGTCCTCCAAAGGCTGGATGACTTTACTTCCACCCTATCAATATGTACCTCAAATACAACAGGAGACAGGAGGGATTGACGAGGACACAGGAGGCTGGGAGGAGTGCTGAGGAGGCTTAAATGAGTGTCTAGTAGTGTTTTCCCAGCATTTGAGAAACGTGAGGGTTGCTATGTGCGCATGCCTTTAACAAATATACTTGTGTCGAATCAAAGTCAGTGTCCGGCGACATACCGTTGACATATCTGCATTTATAATGGAACGAAACGAGAATGAAATTCGTCTGTATTCGTGCGTCAAATGAAGGTACTTTTTTTTTCCTGGAGAAATCTGTTGCACCATTTACGAGTATGGCATACCTGCGCGTATTATTCCTACACATGTATATGCTGCGAGCAAACGTTTCAGGATCGGAAAACATTTTTGCTGCATTTGAAGAAAAAACTTGGTACAAACCCGCGCGGTTAATGATGCTACTATAAAATCAAGTGTCATGAAGTTTTCAACCTCAGTGAATGTTTGGATGACAAGTAGTCAAGTCGTACATTAGTGGGAAAAAATGGATCTATTGGATACACGAAAATATAAGATGAGGAGAAAAAGTAGTGCCTCTCGAAACAGACATGAGCCTCTCTCCAAAATGTATATACGGATGGTTCTCCCGGCTGAACAGATGACAGCTATCGCCAAAAGCATGCTTGACCGTCAGTCGAAACCTAAAGGGACTTGGATTGACTTGGAATTACAAAGAATGAAAGAAGCCAGCAAAAAACGAAAAGGCAAAGTGCTCAGTGCGGGTGTTATCGGTAATAAGGGCAACAAGAAACCTAGAAAGGTGGCACCATCTGGACAGAAAACGCCGAGACAAACTTCAGAAAAGTCCGAAAACATCGTTACCATCGGGCAGGTATAAAGCTGAAGGTTTCACTCACTCCTCCTCATTAGCGCTTAAGGATTTTGTTGCGATGCACCAGTGTGATATTTGTTTGAAAAGTTTCGGAAGACGCGATAATATGTTGCGACATAAAAGGTCTGCGCATTCAAACGAAGATTCGGATGAAGACGCTATGTCTGACGTTACTGACCAAGAGGATATTTTTGGATCTGTTGATGAAAACGAGTCTGATAACAGCGACGACGACATGTCTGTAACCTCGGAGAACTCTTCGGGTATTGATCCTTGGCAAGAGGTTGTCGATGAGGCTTTTCAAGAGTGTCAATCGCAGTATGAGGACGAAGTGCGTGAACTTATGCAGGATAATACCGACCTTAGTGAAAGCGAAGCCAAGAAGGATGTCTTTGAGGATATGCGAGGTACTTACAGAAAGGCCCTGATGAATAGTTTTGGGGCAAAGCTGATGTGGTTTGACTCTATCAAGCGAGATACCATCTATAAGACCATAAAGAAAACAGTTAATCAACTTAAAGAAACAGAGGACTACGACGAACAGGAAGCTGTAAAGTACGCCATCCTTAAGCGGAGATTTCTGTTCGATAAGTTATTGGACAGTTACGACGTTCCTCAGTTGGATGCAGAGCAAGAGGAAGAAACAAAACAGTGAAAATCATTCAAAGATACTCTAATTCGTTCGGACTAGAGTGCTTTGGGAAATTATTTGTTTTCAATCCTCACACAATGCAGAATACAGACGCCATTTAATTCCATAACATAACTGTATCTGATAGTTTTGCAACGCGTACTTGTTTTTAAGTAAAATAAATGTCTTTAATGATGTAAAATAAAATGTCTAATAATACGAAACGGAGTTGTTCTTGTGTGTTTTAGTTGTAGTTTTATTTATGTTTTAAGCGTTTTCCATATATAAACAAGACAAATGTTGATGCTGGGTATCAAAGACGCCGCCAGATCAGTTAAAAATAATAATGAATGCATTAAAATATTATGTTAATATTGTATTCAGTCATACCTCTTAGTTTGTAAAAAGGTGTGCTAAAAATTAAACATCTCAACTGTCCAAATAATAAACTCATTTCATTGTACTGAGCATTAGGTTTAAAGCTACAATTACTACAAAATTAAATCAAGTAAGTTTTATATCTGGTTACAATTCATACATACTACATAAGTAATATTCTCGATGACATTTTATTACCCAGCTTGTATGTCTACAGGTTATGTTCTATTTTTATATCTCTATGTTATATGCGTTTACTAACACATTAATTGTGTATGTCATCTGCAAGAGTGCAAATCCTTCTTCGCCTTTGATATCTGCAACACTATATCTATAATATGCGTTTAAATCTGCGCCCGTAACCAGACTGCTGTAAATGTGCCTTTTCGACTAGTGCTTCGAGTTCTTTTTTCAATCCTAGTTTAACTATTGTTATCAATTTTAAAATAAAGCGAACTTTGCTGATTATATCCTTGTACAACATTGCTTGCCATTTCTTGGTGAAAAATATAGGGAACCAATAGCGAGAAATGTCTATAATACTTCCGACCATCGTGAATTAAAACTCTGCTAGCAATCACGCGATCTCCGTCGGATTGTTTCAATCGAACACATCCATGATATTTGATAAACTCAACGCTCATATTTTTTGTTGTATTTTATACCTGTTCTTATAATACTGATAGTGCATATTATCTTAGCTCTTACTTGAAGATAAAAAAAATATCAATTTACCTTCTGTTTGGTTTTCTGATTTTCCTAAAGCTATAGAATGGACACGTCTAAAGAAAAGGGTAAACCAATCAGGTCTCTCTTACAGATCACATAACCCTACATGGGGAAATGGGGGGGGGGTGGGGTAGCTAAATGTATAGAATGGAGAAGTCTAAAAAAGAGGTCAACCAATCAGGTCTCGCTTACAGTTAACATGATCCTACATGTTCCCATGTGAAATTTTCTTCGGCCCGGAACTACGTTGACTAATTACATGTAAATTGAATCCAATGAATAATTAAGAAAATCGAATGTATGCAATTTAAGTCAAATATGTTGTGCTGCTCTAACGAGGTCATCCTAACAGACATATTGATATAAATATATATTGCTTAAAGGTAGATCTAGGGTTCTTCAATACATGTTTCGTGGAATGCATACGTGTGACAATACGAAACATCAAGTCTGTTACACGCTTCACGTTTTATATAGTTCAATATAGCGTATTATAGTCAGGTGTGGCTATACAGAAAAGATGCGCTCTGTTAAACCCTTCTATATCTTTATAAGTCCGCCGTCTTTATTAATTACTTTCCAACGGGAAACGAGGCTCACGGAAGGGTAAGACGGTCATCGAGTGACTCCGGAGGTTTGAGGAGGGTATTTTGAGGCCCTCGGAGTGACTCCGGAGGTATGAGGAGGGTATGGGGAGGCCCTCGGAATGACTAAGGAAGTTTGTGGAGGGGTCAGGAGGCCCTCTGAGTGACGGAGGAAAGAGTCAGGATCTTGTTTAAGTGTTCGGGGAGAGCCTCGTTTCCCGTTGGAAAGTAATTAATAAAGACGGCGGACTTATAAAGATATAGAAATGGCAAGCAATGTTGTACAAGGATATAATCAGCAAAGTTCGCTTTATTTTAAAATTGATAACAATAGTTAAACTAGGATTGAAAAAAGAACTCGAAGCACTAGTCGAAAAGGCACATTTACAGCAGTCTGGTTCCGGGCGCAGATTTAAACGCATATTATAGATATAGTGTTGCAGATATCAAAGGCGAAGAAGGATTTGCACTCTTGCAGATGACATACACAATTAATGTGTTAGTAAACGCATATAACATAGAGATATAAAAATAGAACATAACCTGTAGACATACAAGCTGGGTAATAAAATGTCATCGAGAATATTACTTATGTAGTATGTATGAATTGTAACCAGATATAAAACTTACTTGATTTAATTTTGTAGTAATTGTAGCTTTAAACCTAATGCTCAGTACAATGAAATGAGTTTATTATTTGGACAGTTGAGATGTTTAATTTTTAGCACACCTTTTTACAAACTAAGAGGTATGACTGAATACAATATTAACATAATATTTTAATGCATTCATTATTATTTTTAACTGATCTGGCGGCGTCTTTGATACCCAGCATCAACATTTGTCTTGTTTATATATGGAAAACGCTTAAAACATAAATAAAACTACAACTAAAACACACAAGAACAACTCCGTTTCGTATTATTAGACATTTTATTTTACATCATTAAAGACATTTATTTTACTTAAAAACAAGTACGCGTTGCAAAACTATCAGATACAGTTATGTTATGGAATTAAATGGCGTCTGTATTCTGCATTGTGTGAGGATTGAAAACAAATAATTTCCCAAAGCACTCTAGTCCGAACGAATTAAAGTATCTTTGAATGATTTTCACTGTTTTGTTTCTTCCTCTTGCTCTGCATCCAACTGAGGAACGTCGTAACTGTCCAATAACTTATCGAACAGAAATCTCCGCTTAAGGATGGCGTACTTTACAGCTTCCTGTTCGTCGTAGTCCTCTGTTTCTTTAAGTTGATTAACTGTTTTCTTTATGGTCTTATAGATGGTATCTCGCTTGATAGAGTCAAACCACATCAGCTTTGCCCCAAAACTATTCATCAGGGCCTTTCTGTAAGTACCTCGCATATCCTCAAAGACATCCTTCTTGGCTTCGCTTTCACTAAGGTCGGTATTATCCTGCATAAGTTCACGCACTTCGTCCTCATACTGCGATTGACACTCTTGAAAAGCCTCATCGACAACCTCTTGCCAAGGATCAATACCCGAAGAGTTCTCCGAGGTTACAGACATGTCGTCGTCGCTGTTATCAGACTCGTTTTCATCAACAGATCCAAAAATATCCTCTTGGTCAGTAACGTCAGACATAGCGTCTTCATCCGAATCTTCGTTTGAATGCGCAGACCTTTTATGTCGCAACATATTATCGCGTCTTCCGAAACTTTTCAAACAAATATCACACTGGTGCATCGCAACAAAATCCTTAAGCGCTAATGAGGAGGAGTGAGTGAAACCTTCAGCTTTATACCTGCCCGATGGTAACGATGTTTTCGGACTTTTCTGAAGTTTGTCTCGGCGTTTTCTGTCCAGATGGTGCCACCTTTCTAGGTTTCTTGTTGCCCTTATTACCGATAACACCCGCACTGAGCACTTTGCCTTTTCGTTTTTTGCTGGCTTCTTTCATTCTTTGTAATTCCAAGTCAATCCAAGTCCCTTTAGGTTTCGACTGACGGTCAAGCATGCTTTTGGCGAAAGCTGTCATCTGTTCAGCCGGGAGAACCATCCGTATATACATTTTGGAGAGAGGCTCATGTCTGTTTCGGGAGGCACTACTTTTTCTCCTCATCTTATATTTTCGTGTATCCAATAGATCCATTTTTTCCCACTAATGTACGACTTGACTACTTGTCATCCAAACATTCACTGAGGTGGAAAACTTCATGACACTTGATTTTATAGTAGCATCATTAACCGCGCGGGTTTGTACCAAGTTTTTTCTTCAAATGCAGCAAAAATGTTTTCCGATCCTGAAACGTTTGCTCGCAGCATATACATGTGTAGGAATAATACGCGCAGGTATGCCATACTCGTAAATGGTGCAACAGATTTCTCCAGGAAAAAAAAAGTACCTTCATTTGACGCACGAATACAGACGAATTTCATTCTCGTTTCGTTCCATTATAAATGCAGATATGTCAACGGTATGTCGCCGGACACTGACTTTGATTCGACACAAGTATATTTGTTAAAGGCATGCGCACATAGCAACCCTCACGTTTCTCAAATGCTGGGAAAACACTACTAGACACTCATTTAAGCCTCCTCAGCACTCCTCCCAGCCTCCTGTGTCCTCGTCAATCCCTCCTGTCTCCTGTTGTATTTGAGGTACATATTGATAGGGTGGAAGTAAAGTCATCCAGCCTTTGGAGGACTACTGTTGGCTCAAGCCTCGACATCTGCAAAAAACCCACAAGCATGTGTAAATGTGCACCTTAATAATATACTTTTTTCTCATATGCATAATGTTTAAAATGACAGCATTTTTTATTATCATATTGTGATGTATGTTATTTCTATTGTTATACATGTAGACAATTAATGTGCTACAAAAATGAAAATTCAAGTTTAAATTTAAAAAATATTGTTATTGTTTTTAAACAAAGTATTGAAAAACCAAAACTCAAAAGAACAGTTTAAGATAGTTTGAATAAAACTTGGAACATGCATTATAATAATGGAAAATATATTATTTTTTTTTGTACATACTGGAGACAGTCTGCATACTTTGTTGTTCTTCTTCAAACTGCAATAAAATCAAATTTTCATTTATTTCATCTTTGGTGGATATTTTTTTGTTCACTCATATATTCTGCTTCATGTATTCTGCTTCATATAATAACCTCATATACTACCTCATATATTTTTCATGTCATATGTTACCTCATATGTTCCACTTCTATATTTTGCTTCATGTATTCTTCTTAATATAATAACCTCGTATACTACCTCATATATTTTTGCATGCCATATAATGTTAGCTCATATACTATGTCCATATAGTTTTTTTGCATGTCAACATGTATTTTCCTCATAGCATTGTCATATTCATTTTACATTCTTTACTATTAAATTTATTCTACAATCATTGTGTCAATTTACTACCAATAACAGTATTATTTGGTATAAAAGGGTATTTTTAAGTTGAAAGTTTAGTATCATGTTAATGTTTGTTCACTGTTAATTAGTTTTGATAAGTTGTTGCATTTTTTAAAAAAATGTTCTATTTTCTAATTAGTGTAATCCTTACTTAATAAAAATTAACAAAAAAACACCTCTCTTTTATTACTTTTAGTTCTTTGTGAACGTCTGTCATTTGTGAACTGACTCATTGTAACTGAAATAAAAACGACACACAGATAGAGTGTTAATGGTAGAAGCGGGTGTCTCCCAAATATCTCATCGTCACGCTAAAGTAAAAAAAAAAAATTTAAAAAGTGGTTGGTATGTCAAACAAGTTGTTACTTAATTAAAATTAAGAAAATAAGTCAATGTATGCATGTATTTAACTGGATTATGGCATAATATGTATCCAATGTCACTCTTACAACGAAATGGAAATGACTTTGAAATTGTTTAATAATTCAGTAAACCAAATTATAATCACAAAGTCCGTTAAATAACAGTGAAAACTATTTACTTGCTCAGCGACATTCAGTTGTTGCTGAGCACTACTCAGTTGCTGTTTTAAAACAGCTATGTCGGATTTTAGTGCTTGGAGATTATTCTCCAAAACGACGTTCTGAAAAAGTTACAATAAAAGCTAACAACTTAATAATGAATGAAATAAATAGACACTAGTTCAATAAACTAGCATTTAATATATGGGTGTACTCTAAAACAAGGTTGTACATCAAGATGGACTTCATGTAACATAGAAAGTAAAATATAATAAGCTTTTTAAAGGCTGTTCATATAATGTTTCAACAGCATATTTCAACTCTCTTGTATTATAGTGAAACAATAACATACCTTTTGAATTAAAATGGAATTATCCACTTGCGTTCTCAATAACTGTGAAATCACAACATTGAACTCCGTGTTGCGCGACATCTTTCTCCACTCGAGTTTTTTTAAAGAAGTGATTGTTAAACAGAATGCTAACTCATAAATGCAAAACATACCATAACCATAACAAAATTATTTTTTAATTAAAAAAATTATTGCAACAGTGACTTTTCAAAAAATGTGGGTTGTTAAAATAAATCAATTTCGTCTCTATTGAAGATAAACAAACTTATGGTAATGTAATGTTTAAATTATACTACGTTATACAATTTTATTTGATGATATAATAACGCTTTTTTCACAAACTGTGATGTTATTAACCTATATATCTTATTTGTTAGAATAGGACGTCTTATCGACACCACCATCCAATTATTTGAATGTCAGTGTCACTATTTTATAATTTCATTTCATAATAAAAGTCATTATTAAAAACGTGAGAACGTTCTTTTTCACAGTAGGTGGGATAGACTTTTAAAACTGTGTCATTGTGACTGATGTTTAACACACATTTAACCCTTCTCCAAGGCGGTAGTCTGAAAAAAAGTTACAATAAAGAAATAGGCACTGGTTCAATCTACAAGCATTTAAAGTATGGATGTACTCTAAAACAAGGTTGTAACTGAAAATGGAATTCATATAACATAGAAAGTAAAATTAAAGTTTTTAAAGACTGTTCATGTTAAATAAAAGCATATTTTAAATCTCCCGTATAATAGTGAAACAATACCATACCTTTTGAAGTAACATGGTTTCTTCCGCTTGAGTTTTTAATAATTGCGAAATTAACACTTGATAGTCTTGTGACATGTTTTAGTTGGAAGATTTTTACACAAGTGATTGTGAAACAGAATTCTACCTCATAAATGCAAAACATATCATAACCCAAAATAAATTATTTTTAATTAAAAAATGGGTTACCACAGTGACATTCAAAAACGAGGTTTTAAATAAATCAATTTTCGTCTGTATTGAAGATAAACAAATTTATGGTAATGTAATGTTTAAATACAACATTATACAACTCATTTCACGATATAATAACGTCTTTTTTCATAAACAGCGATGTAATTAACCTATAAATCTTATTTGTATGAAAAGAGTACCAAATATTTTAAATGCCAGTGTCACTTTTTCATAATTTTATTTCATAATAAAATCATTATTTACACCGTGGGAACGTTTTTTTCACAGCAGGTGAAATAAACTTTTAAAACTGTGTCATGTTCCGAGGTATCCTAACCATACTTAATTCATATATGAAAATCGGGAGGGGGGCAACTTTTGTACTTAGGCTTATCCTGGTGAGTACGAGTTGTTTCCCATACACAATGTGTTCTTTGAAAAAACGTAACATTGCTCCTCTTATAGACTTTGGAGCAAAAAGTTACCCTAGGGTAACTTTGCTCCTCTTACTAATACAATTCCAATAGGGTAACTTTGCTCCTCTTACTAATGCAAAACCAATAGGGTAACTTTTTGCTCCTCTTACTTATGCAAAACCAATAGGGTAACTTTTTGCTCCTCTTACTTATGCAAAACCAATAGGGTAACTTTTTGCTCCTCTTACTTATGCAAAACCAATAGGGTAACTTTTTGCTCCTCTTACTTTTATACTACTAGTAAATGGCAAAACTGCAATAGTGTAGCTCTCGTCCCATATATAGGTTAATCAGCACTGTTTGCATATGCACGCAGCATTTCAAGTTTCTGAAGCATTGAATGGTACCAAAGTGACGGCCGCACAGGGCCATACAATGTCCAGCTTAAACTACACAGAATCACTTATACATTTACATTCTGCTTTGGTTTCACTTCAACCGGCCAATGAAAGCATGTATTGTATTAATTACTCTCACGAAAACGAAGCGGTAGAAACTTTCTGTTCAGAGGTGCTGTTGGGGTCGTACACATTGACCATCTCTTCGGTGCAAAATGGCAATGCGCTCGTGCTTTGTACAACAAGTATGTTTATCATTCGTTTCCATACATTTGCAAACAGTAGTGTATGTTATGCACCAGTCAATTGTTACCACGCCCACTCCCCCTGGTCCGAGGCAAGTTGGGACTTTGACTACGGTCAAGCCAAGCCCGGGTGAAATCCCCGGGGACGAACTGCTGGTAAAATCCTCGCCAATACCCCCGCACCCAGGGACCCTAGGTAAGGCCTATTCCTCGCTATTTTTGGCGCGAAGACAAAACAACCGCATTCACCCGGCACTGGGGGGTGGGGGTGGGCGTGGTGGTTTTTACAATTGAATGGTGCATTATCAGTTCTTGTCATAATAGAACCGACAGAAGTTATACGACATAAAAGTACAAAACTAAACCAATTAACTATTGATGTTATTTATACATAACATACGAACCGTCTGGATACTGTATCGGCGGCAACATGTAGTAGGAAACCTGGCCGTCGGGGAGTCGTGGAAAGTCAGGGTGCAGCTCGGGGTGGCCGTCACCTTTGTAGATGACCGACGGCATCGACCTTTATTATGTACAGGAATAAAGGACACCGAATTTATTAGTCTAGTAATGACTATGAAACAAAGAGTTTAGAAAAGAAAATGATTTAACAACTCAACACGAAATACGTCAGCCTGTTAACAATGACGAAGGCAAACTGCGTTAAACATCTATAATGTTTTGCGTTTCTTTTACGGCGAACGCACAAATAGGATCTATTTTTTCGCATATTGTGTAGTATAAATCCCAACCATAGAGCTGGGAGATTTGTTGAATTCCCCGGGATCCAGGATAATTCAGGACCGAAAACAAAATTCGGCCGGGTTGATTTCATGGTTTAGGAATACAACTGTCCAAATACACACATGTACCTAAGTATTGCCGCGTCTTGCTCGCTGATTTCGGCCAGTGCTACTGTAAGCGGACAAAGCAGCTGGTTGAGGCGGAAGCCCGGAAGTAGTTGACGGAAGTCCGTGTACGCCCCTGCGGCTAACAGCACCTTCCGGCTCTCAACCACAGTCCCACCATTGGTCTCAACCCGCATTACATACTCCCCGTTCTATAGAAATGTTGTTTGTTATTGTCATATATAAGACGTATATATACTTCAGCATTCAAATACCGGTATCAAAATACTTGACTAAGTGTAGCTAAAGTAAGTCTATGTCATTAAGAATTAATGTTCTAGAATGCGATTTCACGGCCAACCAGCTTAGATGTATGCTATTATGTGTTGACATGAACTTGGAATAAATTACCAAGTTACTTAATATCTAAAAAAATCACCAGTGTGACATTGCAGAGTAGTAATCAGTCTACCGATGATTTTCAAATACCTTTACAACTCTGCTGACTTTTTCGACAACATCATGGATGATGCGGCAGCCCTGTTTCTTGGCAGCCGCCTGCTGGGCGCTGACCAGCCGCCTCGGGCTGATATAGCCCGCGTTCCGCTCCTCATACACCCCCGCGTCATTCGCCGACAGTCTAAGGTACGGGAATTTAGCCGCCAATTCGCGGCCATCTAGGTTCACAACTGGGATTCTCTGTTCTTTTAAGACAGTTTGTACCTTCGACATATATTCGCCGTTAGATCGAGCTGCCATCAATGTCCCGACCTCATTGTAGAAAGAAATTCCTAAAATGTAATAATACTTGGTATCATTTAAGTAAGTTGGCACACTGACAGACCTGAAAGTATGATGCAGATCCCAAGAGCTGCCCCTGGCTTACTTTAAATAGTTGTCTGTGTCAATTATATAACCCTAGTAGATTTTTAGCTTTGATAATATGAAAAGATATCGTCGTTAACTCATTATTGAAAGTTGTAGTATGTCCCATGACGTGATAAGAAACACAAAGTTAAAGTTTTTTTTATTTTACAACGTCAAGACTGATTTTACCCAGCTGAGGCCACAGGCAACTATTTAAAGTTAACCAGGGGCAGCTGTTAGGATCACCGGCATGCTGTTTGATTCGGTATTCGAAAAAAGGATTTTATTTGCATGTGATTACGCATTTAATCAGCGGTTGGTGGGGCGGCATTTTAAAATTCATAGTCAGCCTGTATATGTAAGCCTTTGAGACAAAGTATTCTTGCTACTCAATCGGCGTTCAAATGTAGTCAATAGTTTCATATCAAAATGTAGTTAATTGCTATACATTGTGAATGACTAATGCCTTAAATAGAAGATACCGTTATTTAGGGTAGTAAAAGTGTAATTTATAGTCTCTTTAGAACAAGACACAAGTACAACCATCAGGCGTCTAATTCCACCTGATTTCTCCTCTATATCCTTGTAGCGTTTGATGGACGCCTGGGCCATGGAGGCCCACACAGGGTTGGGGTCGCAGGCACGAGTAATTCGCCCTTCGTCGTAATGCGCAGCGAATATCCCCGTGGCATTGTTATGGCGATCCTTAAGCAATACGAAAACACGCGCTTGCCATATTTGATAATATTCAACATTCAATATACATTTTATTTCGTTTCATATAAATATCCTTATTTCCTTTTTTTATTATGCATATTAACTTTTGTTAAATTAAAACTTATGAGAAATATGCTACATATGAACATACACCCACCTGAGGCTCCTCCGGCCCGATGAGACAGACGGACGTCCCTGGCAGCTCAGAGGCGTGACGCGCGGCCGCGGACCCGATCATCCCCGCCCCCACCACACACAGATCAAACACTGCAGCGTTCGCCATTCAGCGCAAGAAACTCGAACAAGTACTTCCTTTTTGTTTGTATACCCACTTAATAAATGGCCACCGTGTTCCTTTCTTTATCTATCTTATATTAATTATGGTAACTTATTATCATGGTATAGTGATATAGAAAGTGTAGTTTGATTAGACTGGTTTAGTGCAAACATTGCGAGACGATAATTTTTTTTAAATAAAATTTGTGCACTTTCAATGTTTACCATGATTGTGCTTTATTTATCTGTATAAATTAAAATGTCAAAGATACAAGCATCTATGTGCATGAGTCGCTTCTGAAAACAATTGTTTGAAAGTTTTGTTAAAGGGACTGGTCGCTCGTTTGTGTAAATGCACTTAAGTGTGTTTTTTTCTGCGATTTCGGTACCAAACAGTAAAATATTATAGTAATACTATAATCGTTTTCAGATGCTTTCCGGAGAAAATAAATGGTGCCAAAATATGAACAAGTCCCTTTAAAGCTGTACTCTCACAGATTGAACGTTTTGACAACTTTTTTTATTTTTTTGTCTTGGGACGAGCCAATTTTTGCAAAAATCCTAGTGAAACCAGTTATATCAGACTGCTGACAAAAATTAGATCGTAGATTTTTCTAATCAAGTTCAAAAAATGATGTTATATGCATTTTTCTTAAACCTTTAGTAACGGTTTAAGCCATAAAACATTAATTTTCGAATGGAAATATGAAAGTATACGAGCTGATTTTTTGTCAGCAATCTTATATAATTGGTTTGCAGATATTTAAAATTAAAAAAACGTTGTATAAACGGTTAATCTGTGAGAGAGCAGCTTTAAGTCACTTCCATATACTTGTACAATGGATTATCTCCCATTGCCATTGAATGTCAGGGCTAATGTTGAATTAAGTACGTACACTACTCCCCAAAAAGTGAGGTAACTCTTCCTTAATTGAGTCATTGGAAGGCCAAAAACTTCCATAATTTGGAAGAAAATTTCCAATGACAAAGACATTGAAGTTTGAGGTGTTAAAGTTACTTTAACGGTCACATTTTAAGATTTTCAATAAGATAAATGAATAATTTAGATACTTTAGTGTGAAGTTTTCAATTTATAGATGTAAATTAGTTAATTTTCAACATAATACATTTAGTTCAATAAAGGTGGAACAATTCTCAGTGTTGGTTTAAACACTATTGGTTTCAATAAAACATTTTAAAGATGCACATTATAACTCTAAGCATAATCAAAGGATTTGATGTCGTAATAATATATACGAAAAATAGACAAGAAATAGTGTTTGAGAAACAAAATGAAACGCAAGGAAGTTTATACTTACAGTTTCAAACACTTAATGGAAGCCTTGGAATGTGGAATACCAACGATTGATAGTTATAGTCTCTTTAGCCTACAACTCGTGCATTGGAAAAATAAACAGTTCGAAAAAACTACATGATAATAGTCCTCCGTGATCTTGTCTATTAAATATTCCACAACTGAATGCATGGACAAGATATGGGATTCAAATACCAGAAAAGATTTCAGCGGACTTTCTTTGACGAAAGTAACAACTTATAAAATTAAATTACTTGGGCTAATATCTAATTATGATTGTTCAAATTTATATGAAATCTGTCGAACACATACAACTACTTGTGTTCTTCTTTCGGCAAGTATTTTGTTTAGGTGTTACGACTTTACTTTTTCAATTAACATTCTTTTACAGCGATAGGTGTAATATCAAAGTAACATGATACATATACCTCCTCTAAGCAAAACTTGCAAAGTATTTTACCTATCATGCTAGATTAATTATAAGTGTGTTTTTTTACAAACTACATATCGATGCACAAAGCCGTTATTCCCTTGTATATTTTGCTACTTACAATTTAGTCTAAAATAATAGACGTGTTATACGGGATTCTTCCAATCCCTAACGTCGAAATGTTCCGAGCAAGTTAAAACTGTGCCCTGAAGCCATGCAGGTGCCCGTCATGTATATATCGTTATGTTTTGACAGAATGAAAGGAAGAAAAGCTGTCAAACTCATAATTATAAGTTGGATATATTTTTTTTTGTGTACGGAACCAATATAAAATAACATTATCTGGTAATATTTCTTGTTTTTATGATATTCTATAGACGCTATATGCTTTAACCCGGAATCCTGATCGGAACAACTACCGTACCCACTTTTGATACTAAACAATTTGTACGCGAAGGATTTGCCATATCAAAAATATAAAAAAATCCGTCAACGTACAATTATTTGGACTACTTACAATTTTGCTACTTCAATGTTTATGATTACCCTTTAAGCTATACTGTTGAAACAACTAACCATTTTACAGTGGTATATCAACTAGTGGAACCGTGCGCATGTGGACTGGCCGTACAGCCAGGAAAACTTATTGGTGTTATCAATGTTCTCGATGCTCTAATCCCTTTGTCCTCTATTTGTATTTGTATGCATGCTCCAATATGTGTTGATTTTAACATATATACTTTTATTTCCAGGTCACAAGCTCATTGTTATTTGATATGTTATGTATGTTTGTTATTCATGTCGGAAAATAGCTCATTGAGCTAATGTTCCTGTTAACACATACCCGACTTTAAATATAGGTTCTTTATCTTGTATCTATCTTGTATGGAGGGATAACACCGAAAAGGTTCACTGTACCATTTTAAGCGCTAGGCAAAAAATATAAATATTTCAGTTTATATACAATACCAGTTTTCATTGTAGCATTGCATACATTTGTAATTATATAGTACTTTTATACATCATTAATATAATGTTTCACACATATACAATTTATTTGGTTAAACCAGTATATATTTTGATGATGTAATAAATTATCATATAATAGTAAGTATACAGATAATATCAAAGTTAACATGCAAGTCCATATTATTAAGAATAAAAAAGCAAGAAACAGTGCATCTATTGATTTATTACAGTGTTAATTTACTTCATGAAAACTTGTCACATGTTTCAAAATGATCGAGTTTTTATTAATATGCTTCACCATCAAATGGATCCAAATGTATTTTGTATATTCATAATCACCATTCTTGAAAATAGGTATTCCAGAAATGTTTATAAAAATGTACATGTTTAAATTAAAATTATGTAGCTCATGGGCTGGCTACTTATAGTTAAATAAATTTCTTCTTTTATACTGTAATGATCCTCAGATATTCCAGATACAAAGACATGGTGGACTGGCTAATCATTGAGACCATTCAGTCGTTCGGGAAATGATTTTGAACCAGATGTTGACCTAGACATTTGACACAGTCACCTGCACTTACTTGCTTCACTGTGTTTATTCTCAAAACTGGTATGTTGTTCTTATTTGGAAATAAAGAGCTGTCCCTCCAATGCATACAACAATGAAAAGATGCAGTGAGCATTATTCACAAACTAAACAATTCTTTTGATAATTTTACATTTTATTTGCATTTAACATTTCAATTCTCTAATATATAATTAAGAATCTCAAAAAAGTGGAGAAGGACATTGATTATTTTCATAATTTAAATAACATGATTTAATTTAAAATAAAAGCCTTAACATGTATTTTAACTGTATAGAAGGGACCAGCTTCCTAAATGTTATACCAAGTGGTTTGTATCTGAAACAAGATCATGAACAAGAGATGTTTGTCAAACATTTTGCCCCCCCCCCAGTGCGCGCCATGTTGTCAGGATTATATGGACAGTTGTATGAATTTTGCATGGACCGAAATGACAGCTGATTTGTCACTGACATTGGATGCCATTGAGGCAGTTTAAGATTATGACCATTCAAAGTGTGAGGATAGAGTGTGTTATGACCATGACCTTTGACTCTATGACCCCAAAATCCATAGAAGTCATCAACTGGTCACCAAAAAGTTTGAGGGCCATGGGTGCAGGCATTGACAAGTTATCACTCAGACAAGCTTTTTTCGTTCAAGGTCACTGTGATCTTGACCTAAAATCATAAGGGGTCATCTACAGGTCAGACCCAACTTCCATGTCAAGTTTGATTGTTGAGATATCACTGGGAGAAGATTTGTCAACTTTTTTGCTTTAAAGGTAACTGTGACCTTGACCTTGGCCCGATGACCCCCAAAGTCTAGAGGGGTCATCTACTGGTCAGGCCCAACCTCAAAGTCAAGTTTGAGGGCCATGGGTGCAGGCACCATTCAGTCACTGTGACCTTGACCTTTGGCCTGATGACCCCCAAAAACAAATGGGGTCATCTACTGGTCAGGCCCAGCCTCCAAGTCAAGTCTGATAACCATAGGTATAGGCATTGTTGAGTTATCACTCGGACAAGCTTTCAAGCTTTAAAATTCTTTTACCATTAAAGGTCACTGTGACCTTGACCTTTCAACTGATGAGCCCTAAAATCAATAGGGGTCATCTACTGGTCAGACCCAACTATTCATGTCAAGTTTGATGACCATACGTCCAGGAATTGTTGAGTTATCACCGTCTACCGACGGACGGACAGACGGACCGACATGTGCAAAACAATATACCCCTCTTCTTCGAAGGGGGGCATAAAAATAAGAAAAATAGTCAGTGTAATGTCACAACAAATGGTTTTCACAACTGATTGTCCAAGTTGAGATACTTCATCAATCATTTTGACTAACGATTAAAATGCATAAAACATGTCTTTTTATTGTTTTGGCATGTCTGAGTATTTTATCAAATATTTTAATTACAACAGAATTATAGCTCAAAATAAATATTCACAGAAAATATTGACTACTCTGCATTTGTAAATGTAACGCTGAAATAATTTCAAGTATATACCTATCCCTTCAATAAAAAAGCAGCATATTTATTAACGCCAACAATGCCATATCAAGACTTTTTGTGTTCAAAATCAATAGCAGACATCTGCTGATAATATTCACAATAAAACATGAACAAAATATCACAAACAAATACACATACTTTGTTCAGTACATTCACATAAATAGCCCTGCAGCGCACTAGTAAGTCCATTTTTGGGGTCACAAAAATAAACAACCCCTTGCTCTATCTCCAGTCCTGATCACATTCTGAAGACGCCAAACTGTGTTTTCTGCTTGTCCGCGTTGAGTGCTGCTGACAATGAGAGCCCCAATACGTCCCTCGTGTCTGCAGGATCTATCACACCATCATCCCACAACCTGCAACACCGGGAAACAGGCTCTTACATAGATGGCCAGTATACTATATGTACATCGGAGATGTCAAACACAGGGAAACAGGCTCTTACATAGATGGCCAGTATACTATGTACATCGGAGATATCAAACACCGGGAAACAGATTCTTACATAGATGGCCAGTATACTATGTACATCGGAGATATCAAACACCGGGAAACAGATTCTTACATAGATGGCCAGTATACTATGTACATCGGAGATATCAAACACCGGGAAACAGGTTCTTACATAGATGGCCAGTATACTATGTACATCGGAGATATCAAACACAGGGAAACAGGTTCTTACATATATACAGTATATCATGTCCATCAAAGATATTAAGCCTCATTGAAATATTTTCTTATGACCTATGTGGGGTATTCTTAGAGAAACTAACTTTTTCTCATTCAATGATCTTCTCCATCTATCTTTTCCATCTTGCTTATTTCTAGTCAACTGGAATTCCCCCTTAGGGTTAGAGTAAGGGTTAGAAATAAAGCATTTTCCTCAATCAGAAAAGCTCTAGCCAAAAATCCTACAATGGTAAAATAAATATCACCATTTCAGAAAAGTTTTAACATTTTTTCACAAAGGACAGAAATCATGAACATGAATTAAGAAATGAAAAGGATTACACATGAAAACTAATTTTATTATGCAAAATATATATAAAATGCACACATTTTTCACCTCTTGATCTACATGTACTGTATACATACTATAATTATCTGTAATACAATAAACAGACAAGTGTGCCACAAAATATGCAGACCCATTGTTAGGACACAAAGTTTGGTGATAAGTGGTTGCATTTTAACCCAAATGAAGAGAGTGGAAAAAGTACAGCTTTTGCCAATTTAAGGGTCATAACTCTAGAGTGACTGGTTATCGAACTTGACCCACATATTTTGTGCTGATTGGACAAAGACTTATACAGTTATTGATCAGACAAGACCGACTTAAGGTTATATCTATACTTAAAGGGTGATAACTCTCAAGTGACTCAAGCAATTGAGAGTTATCACCCTTTAAGGCTGGTTATCAAACTTATCTGAGACATTATGTCCATACACATCACAAAATTTGGAAATGATTTGACAAAGTCTTATAAAGTTATTGGTCAGACATCAAACTCTGCGACCCCAACCAGGGGCAGGTAAAACTACAAAACATTCCTGTCTATGAGTGGGCATATACAAAGCATGATCAAATGACGTCACGACCCAGATGGAAATATAGGTAGATAAACTTGCATACAATGTCACTTATGAAAAAAGATTATTTTGAAGTCGTACCTGGCACTGGAGAAGTAGGGGCTGCCCTCAGCCTCGTATTTCCGTATCACTGGCTCCTTCAGGGCTTGCTCCTCCTCCGCTGTCCACTGTAAACAAGACAACCTTCACATAAAACCTCTATCATTCATACTCGAAAGATAGCTTATTTTTTTGACAATAAACAATGTAAGCAAAATAAGATTGATCAGTTTGAAGCTATAAACTAGTGTTTTCCAATTCTTAGAGTTATCATTTGCATAGTTCCTCATTCTTTTTAGATCATAACTTGACATTAATTAGTTCAATATTCCCTACCCACATAAATCTGTTGCACGTCTGTGAAAAAACATTAAGTAAATAAGTACAGTTTTTCTTAATAACAATCTATCAATTCTGTAATCTAAGATCTATTTAGCCATACATACCGGTTTTCCCTCCCGTTTCCTTTGTTCCATTGTTATCTGTGCCAGCACATTGGCGGCCTGTTCTCCACCCATCACAGAGATCCGAGCATTAGGCCACATATACAGGAATCGTGGACTGTAACATGCAGATAGTTACCATTAATGAAACCATTTGAAGCTCTATTTCTGTAATGCACTGAAACTGACATTGTTAGGATGACATTTAATCAGTGATGGTATCTATTTTTACTTTCTATATAATCAGAGATACTTGGTGAGAGTGCCATGGAGCAATCACTTGTCTTTTTTTTTTTTTTGAAAAAGGGACATTACTCGTATATAACTGACTTTTATTATACTTATTCAATTGAATTGATAATCAAAATAGCAAAAGTATCCTTATGTTTGTATTTGCACAATGAAATCATTCAAAAGTCAATATTCATGTACAAAGGTTAAACCAATTCACTGCAATATGCTCTAAATACCTAAAGTATAAATAAGTTTACACACACACCAAAGGTAACCAGTTCAGTTATACCTGTAGGACCTTCCGCACATGCCATAGTTTCCCGCCCCATATGATCCCCCAAGAATGACTGTCAGTTTAGGTACCCGGGCACACGCCACCGCCGTCACCATCTTGGCCCCATGTTTAGCTATCCCACCGGCCTCCGCCTCTCGACCAACCATAAAACCTGAAAACAAGCACATGTAAAATATTACTAATTAACATAAATGTTATATGAGAATCTATGAACTCATAAATTAACATTCCATATTATACAAATATAAACTTCGAGTAAACCAGATCCGGATGGCTCAAAGGAAGAGGTCCCACTGGTACGATCCCCGGGCAGGGAACTTTCTTGTTGCCTCTCCCACAGACACTCAATACCGATGTGTTTGACCAAGGAAGCGGACTCAAGAGCTTTTAAAATAAGCCATTAGCTTTTTACACAATTAAGCTAAAATAAATTTGTATAAAAACCCCATTCAGATCAAAGTTAACAGTCTGCAATTCTGGATACAATGGAGAGGACAAATTGTTCCCTCACCACTGTGGAAATTATACACTTCATATTACTAATTAATTGTGTAAATCTATTCCTGTAAACCTATTTAATTCTTCCTGTAAACCTATTTAATTCTTGACAAATATTAAGCTTAAAGCTTCAACCAAACTTTTTGTACAGGTTATACTACCAAATGTATTAAATCTTTACCTGTTATATTTTGTAAAAAGATAAGAGGTATATTTCTTTGGCAGCATAATTCTATAAAATGTGTTCCCTGAAAAAAAAATAAAGCTTTTATTATTCTGTAAAAAAATATACAAATAGACGCTTTGCTGAAAATTTGAGAATTCTGTAAGTAACATGTATAGGGGAGTTAAATTGGATCACGACCGCCTTTGATATTTACATACTTTGTTTGACAAATAATACATTGAATCCAAGCCCACATGCATTTGTTTTTCAAGTGTTATCATGTGAGCTGTATTTTTTCCATTGGTTAAACAGACATGAATATTTATATCTGTGTGGTCAGGCACCATGTCAGTTACCAAAGAGCAACCATGTTATTGGGTCACACTTAGAGGTCAATGGTCACAAGACAATATTTTGTGTCTGCTCCATTTCTCTTGAAACGCTTGAAGGATTTTGAAATAACTCGCCACAAATGTTTACCATATTAAGATGACATACATATTTTTTTCTATTTCCCAGCGTCAAAAACAAAACAAAATGAGAGAACCATAAGATACATCTATTTTTGGTAACAAAAACAATCATCTAGTTTATGAAAGTTATATTGTACAAAAATTTTACTTTTCTTTAAAGAATTGTTGGCAATGCATGTCATTTTAAAGATATGGCATAAAGATAACTAACTTACCTTCAGTGCTGAATCTGAGAAAAGGACGCCATTGTTGCCTATAATGCCGACTGGGTATCCCCACAACCTTGCAAAACCTATAACAGACCACTTTTTAAAACATTTGCAATGAAAAAGGAATTTAACATTACAAAGTTGAAAACACGGTTGCTGACATAGTCAGTGTTTTCAACTGTCATAAAAACAAGAGGCCCAAAAGGGCCTAAGCTCTTGTGGTCATTTTTAATCCAGAGCATGTATGTATGGGTAAAAGGCAACAGACATATAGTTCACATTTTGTGTTTGGGTTACCTGAAAACGTAGCACGTTCAACATCTGAGCCCAGAAAGAATTGTAAGCAGATTAGTTGCATGAGCTATTTTAATATGTGCACAGTAAAAGTCATCTGACAAAAAAAATGCTTTCAAAACTGTACTCATGGTAAAAATTTCTGTAATTTTAAAATAAAAAAAAAGTTAAAAGTCAAGGGCATCCGAGGACAACATTGATCAATTTGAACAAACATTCACAAGCAATCGTGCTGAGATGGATGCAAAAACACACAAAAAGATTTTCAAACCTTTCCCTATTTAATTTTATGAAACCTGTGAACCCTGGGCCTGGCCAGTAATGACCCCAGGTGCATAACTGGAACAAACATTCACAACCAATTTTGTTAAGATGAGTGTGCAAACTACAGACACTCAACATCTGAGCGCAGAAAGAATTGTAAGCAGATTAGTTGCATGAGCTATTTTAATATGTGCCAAGTAAAAGCCATCTGACAAAAAAAAAATGTTTTCAAAACTGTACTCATGGTAAAAATTTCTGTAGTTTTAAAAATTTAAAAAAAGTTGGTCAAAAGGTCGAAGTCAAGGGCATCCGAGGACAACATCGATCAATTTGAACAATCATTCACAAGCAATTGTGCTGAGATGGATGCAAAAACACACAAAAAGATTTTCAAACCTTTCCCAATTTAATTTTACCAAACCTGTGAACCCTGGGCGTAGCCAGTAATGACCCCAGGTGCATAACTTGAACAAACATTCACAATCAATTTTGTTAAGATGAATGTGCAAACTACAGACACCTAGAGCTAAAAAAAATGGCCTTTGGGCTTTCAACAAGAACAAGGCAGAGTAATTCACAAAATCAACTGCAGTACATAAAGCAAATTCTCTCCCTTAGTCCTAGACTTAAATTTACATGTAAACTTGGCTAAAAATAGAATTCGCTCATGCAGATCTTAAGTTAACTAAAAATAGTATTTCTTTAATTTTAAACTTTCAAGGCCCATAATCTAGGCATGCATAGGCAGATATGGCTGGTTTTCAAAAGAAACCAAGCTCTAATTGGTATCTAAATACTGTACAAGTTTCATCGAGATACAATCAAAACTGAAGACTTGCCAAGAAATTGTTTACAAGAAATTGTTTACAGAGGCATAGACGCACGAACACACGGACGCACATACTTTGTACACATTACCATCACATAAGCTCTTCTGGCCTTTGGCCAGTAGAGCTAAAAATGAATATGCACCATTTTATAGTCAAATTTACAACAGATGCATTATTAGTGTGAAGCATGATTACAAGAATTGTTTCTAATTATTAAAGTGAACATGTTTTCCCCATTTACCTTATTATCAGTGTGTGTATATACAATGTCATAAATTACGACATATATGCTTATTACTTTTCTTTTACTACATCATTTAAAATGAAACCAAGGGCAGTCTATACCGCTTGAGGAGCCCCGCCTTTGTTTTATTACGTACCAGAGTTTGATAAGGTGATTAGTTTTATCAAACACTTTGACAGACCTGTTTCCATAATAATGTTTTGACAGTGCTCTGTCAGACGGCCATATTGAGAAAAGGTTTGTCGAAGCGGTTTAAAAAACTAAACTCCCAATCATACTCTGGTAAAGGACCAAAGGCAGGGCTAGTTAGTAGCATAGACTGGGCTATGCTTCATTTAAAATGGTTAAGAAATAGTGAAGTTATCTTTGTTTAAAATCACCATTCAAAGCAATATATTACCTTCCCATGTAGCATTTATGATGCAATTTATCACATGATATACACAAACTGTATTATGTTAAATTTTAATGCTTGGTTATCACAATTTCAACATTTGTTGTTTATATCAACTGGAATCGGATATAATACGACCTATTTTACCATCTTTGAAGGCCATATAAAACTGTTTCATAACTTCACCTTAGTGCAAGAACTCAATATCTGCTTCTCTTTATATATGCAGTTATCAAGTTTTTGCACTAGGGTGAGGTTTCCAGTAAAATCTTTACATTTTATTTTTCTGCAGCTAAATTCTTTTCAAATGACACCAAAATGGTATTATTGGTGGTAATCAATACATTGTTCCAGAGGGCTATTGGTGACAACATTTTGATGGTATTGATAAATTGAGTAATTGGTGCTGTAAACTCACAGGTCATATTCGCATTCTATATCTTTCTGAATATACATAATTTTCTCTTTCCCCTCAAAAAACATTACAATCTGTCATTATCTATAGCAAAGTACATGATATTAGACAGATACTTATTAAATTTAGGCAATATCAGCTCTGCCAACACTTCAAATGTTTAAAAATTTATATTTTTTGATTCTTAAGCCATGCAATAAGTGTGATGTTATTCACCAGTACCTACCGGTAATAACTAGATGCTAACTGACACAAAATATACCACGGTATTCTTTGAAATTTTCTGACAATTATCATTTCATCCAATCAATAAGTCGGTCTGTCTGTCCAATTAATTGATAATGATTATCAAGCGGATTGCCCATCACTTTTAAATACACAATGCTTATACCTGTGATAAGAGTTTCCCCATATAAAGCCTTGAACTCGTCAAATCTGCTGCCATCAACTATTCTGGCTATAACCTGAAACCATGGAACAGAGAGTTTATCATTCTGAAAACATATTATCAGTAAATATTACATCAAATAAATTTCTTATTTAGAAATACATATCAAACTTGTAACTATTAGATTCAATTGATTAAGTTTGAAAGGCAGGTAATACCAAAATAAAATCGAGCATGGCGGTTACTGTCCTCGGCACCCCGGGGTATCATAACCTTTGTGATACCCTGGGCAAATCAGCTATAAAAATCTCGGACTCAAGGATAATTAATAAGGTGAAATCCAGCCGCATGATTGGTCGTATGAGACACACCTCATGCGGTGCGAAATAGCCGAGAAGTTACGGATGTAATCCTGGTTCTCGGTTCGAAATAATCTAATGAGATCATGGCTTACAAATCGTTTTAGGCAGGATATTGTAAAATATGCCAAAAACTCTTCACAGATTCTTTCCTTTTTGTAAACAGCTATTTCATTGGTCGGAAAATGCTTATGAATATTCAAGATTTACAAAGTTTCCCTCGCCAATTTGCCCAGGGTATCATATTGGTTATGATACGCTGGGGTTCCGAGGATGGGCGGTTACATACCTCCCTTATGTCAAAGGTTTTCTTCAGATTCCCGCCAACAATGCCGTACAGATCATCTGCAGGGTACAGGGGAGGATCTGGGCTGGACACCGTTACCTATACATGTAAAAAGGCATTGTAAAAATTGATGAACACTTTCAATGCTTATAAGCAAAGGCCCTTTTTTATGTTTGCAGACTTCTTAAAGATGTGCTCTTACTCCCAAAAAAGATTTACCGCAATTAATTCAATTGTTTTGAAATACCCAAAAAGATGCATAAATGTCAAACACAATGGTTCTTATGAAGGATATGGAGTTAAATTTGAAAGAAAAGTAAATCTTTAAGCACTCACCAATCATTTAATGTTTTTGTGTTTTCAGCTATTAAATACTCAAATACAATCTTCTCATCAGTAATTAATATTTTCCATAAATGCATGATTTAGTAAGTAGTTGAAGGATTATCACTCAAAATTGATGTTTGTTATACGAGTGTATGTATTTATTTTAAATAAGAGTGTGTCTTTAAAGATGCACTCTTACTCCCAAATAAGATGTACCACAATGAATACAATTGCATTAATTTACTAAAAATGAAGAATAAATATCAAAAACAAGGTTCTTATGATTATGGTATTTCTGTCTATGAGATGATAGTTGATCACTGTAAATCTTTAAGGATCAGTCATTAAATATTTGCGCGTTTACAGCTATGAAATACACGGTTACAATCTTTTTATCAGTAATTAATCTTTTCCATCAATGTGTAATTTACAAAGTAGTTAAAGGTTTATCACTCAAAATTTATGTTTGATATACATGTGTATGTATTGATTTTAAATACAAGAATCACTTTAAGTGAGCCTACACAGCATATTCTGTTCAAGTTGGTATTGTATGAAGCTTTTGTACTAAACAAACATCTACAGTTAATATCATACTTAAATTTCTTTATACATTTACATATTATGGTGGAAATGTATAAGGGCTATTTCATTTATTTAAACATTATATACCCCAGGGGGGAAGGCACTTTCAAAATATAACACCCCCCTACAGAAGCAAATTAACCCTTTTGGGGTCCAAATTAGCAAAAAAAGACACCCACCGATATACTATTTAAATAATGGCCTCCCCCTGTGAGTCATATGTTTTACTGGAATAGCGCTTATGCAACATTCTCAAAACTTATCCTCAATTTTACTTTGAATTTAAACTATTTAAAGAAATTCAAACTATTTAAAGAAAACTTATATTCAATACAAAAAAAGCGTGCCTGTTAGTTGTAAATATAGATGTATACATGTATGCCCATTTGTAAATCTTACCTGAGGGTCTTTTCTATAGTTGATATTACGCATGACGTTCCTGGCCAGGTGTAATGCATGGGCATCATCCTGAGCATAGTAGTCTGTCACACCAGATTTGCTGTAATAGGGTTCAAACGCTCTTGTCTCAATAAAACTTACAGCAACCTCATTTTTATATAAACAGGGCTTCTAAAAGTTTGGAACCTAAATCGGTCCGGCCAAGCGACAACTGAAGCCCCCCATCCCCTCCCCCCCCTAAAAAAAAGACCTGTTCAAAAGTCTGATAAAATAGAAATGTCACACATATTCCCGATGTGAATTCTGTCAATTTGTTTTCACAATTTGGCAATTCGTAAGAGGGCTCAAAAACCATCATAGCCTAATTAGATAGTACTTAATTTAAAATGAGATTCTCATCGAGTTCTGCGGCGTTTCCGGACCAATTTAGGTTCCAAACTTTCAGAAGCCCTGTTTATATTACATACCATATTTTCACGCTACTTCAGTGTTTATTTGATCTACCAAATTTTTTTAACTTTTTTCATAAAAGGGTCTGAGCATAACGAAAGATAAATTTCAGTCGATCAAAAATGGTATTGGTATACTAGTCAACTAACTAGTAGACTTTGGCAATATGTATCAGTAACATAAGTCACCTGCAATGAAGGTCTGCCCCACCCAGGTCCTCTGCTGACACTTCCTCTCCTGTAGCTGCTTTCACCTGGTAAAAATGGGTTTCATATATCAAAGAATTTTTCACATTTAAAATTAATGTTTATCAATATCACATGATTGCTTTTGGAATACATACCATATTAAACTGTGAATAGGACACTAGCATAGCAGGCAAAATTTTTTGTGAAAAATCGGGTAAAAAACCTGAATACCAGAGATAGGACGCAGTGAACAAATTCAAAATAAGCAGACATCATTTTTGTTTTGATGAATTTTATTAAATTTTGATCCTTGTTATATTAAATTCCAGGGCAGAATTCACTTTCATCAGAGCAAGTTTTGTCAAAATGTGACAGTATCTTCAACAAATTATCAGTTCTAAAATCAAGCACACATCTTTTGACATTGAAGCACTATATAGAGATATCATACAATGATAAGAATTCAAATTTCTGAGCCCAAGTCTCAAACTCGGTTGTTATTGAATATGGTTCCATATATAAACTTTGGGAACAAAGCAAAATAAACCATAGTCCATAACATGTAATTTTAAGCATACAGACATGAAAAAACAATGATATAGCAAGGGCAAATCATTGTGGCACATTACCAGTGGAGGCCCTCCCAGGAAGATGGTTCCCTGTTTCCCTACAATGATGCTCTCGTCTGCCATGGCAGGAACATAGGCACCACCGGCTGTGCAGGACCCCAACACAACTGCCACCTTGAAGCATATTTAAAACATTGCCAGAAATGAGAAGGCACAGCAAAATGTAAGTTTTGTTCTGTCACATTTCACCAATTTTATAGTTATTTAAGTATACAATGTGATAAGCGACATTGCTGTTAACTTTTAAACGTGAAATAATTAAAGATATGCTCACATATTTAATTACAAACAAGTTCAGCTTAAATCACTGTCTCAATCTAGTTACAAATACAGCAAATCACAAGTGTATCCATTGAACCAGAAAAGTAACAATTTAAAAGTAAACAATAATAACATTCTGATTACTCGCAAAAAGACGAATATGTAACATTTATAAGCTCGGAGAGCTTTTTAGCGACTGATATATGTAAAAAAAAATTAAATCTGCTGCATGTACTTGTGCTTATTAGAACCATTTACCCTTCCTTTGTTACCACCATTACTAACCTAAGTTTCAACCATTAACCATTTAGTTATACCTTATCTTCAAGTTTTGAAAGGGAAGATTTTGACAAAGATTGATAATCAAGCTAAAAATGTGGGGTGCACATACTAGATTCTGTTTAGCTTTTGTGGTTATGTTTCTTAATCTCCTCCAAACACATTCATCACTTATCCCCAAATTATTGCCTTACCTGAGGTATTCCTTGTGCTGACATATTGGCTTGGTTGAAGAAGATACGACCAAAGTGATCCCTGTCCGGGAACACATCTGCCTGTCGAGGTAGATTGGCTCCTCCAGAGTCAACTGCAAAAGACTTTAATTTGTTTCAGATTTTTTCTTGCTTGAAAACCAGTCTACACTATTGATGATAATAGAGACACCTCTTTGACCATTTTATGTAGTTGTACAAATTTCACTGTCCTTAAAACTAATCACAATACATTGTCACCTTGAAGTCTCACTCTCACAGATTGAACGTTTTGACAACTTTTTTATTTTTTGTCTTGGAAAGAGCAAATTTTTTGCGTAAATATCTGCAAACCAATGATAAAAGATTGCTGACAAAAGATCAGATCGCAGAATTTCATATTCCCGTTTGAAAATTAATGTTTTATGGCCTAAACCGTTACTTACGGTTTAAGAAAAATGCATAAAACATCAAATTTTGAACTTAATTATAAAAATCTGATATCTATTTTTTTGTCAGCAGTCTTGTATAACTGGTTTCAATGGATGTTCGCAAAAATTGGCTCGTTCCAAGACAAAAAATAAAAAAGTTGTCAAAACGTTCAATCTGTGAGTGCAGCTTTAATGCAATTACCCATTACCGGTACTTAATTTCTACTGCCAGGTGACCATGCAATATGTACAGAGTACATATGTACTCCTACTATTATGTTTATGAGTCTTTAAAGTGAAACAGAAAAACAAATCTGAACATGATACAGATATATGCAACACACATTTGGCAGAGAGAAGTAAAACCAATTATGTTGTATAAAAGAATTAATATAATGTGAATGGGAGCCTAGCTTCACCTACTCAGAGGTGGTCAAAAGTAATTAATTGAATAATAACTACTGGTATGTGTATTTTTTACTGAGAACATATAATATTTCAATTGGTCAATTGAATGGTTGAAAGAAACCAGAGTATCGTTAATTCTAAAAGAACTTCATACTCTTTTTTAAAGTCTTTCATTAACAATGCATGCAGCCTACCCAGGTATATGCAAGGCAGGTTGTTCTGCTGCGCTACTTCCTGGGCTCGGATGTGTTTCTTCACTGTGATTGGGTAGTAGGAGCCTCCCTTTACTGTTGGGTCATTGGCAACTATCATACACTCAACACTGAAAGGGTCAATCCAGATTATTAACATTGTTCTTCATAAAGTTGCCTTTATACATGTATATATATGTAAAAACAAGAGCTGTCACAGTATGTGACGAATGCCCCCGAATGTGACATTGACCTATGAACAAGGTCAGTACATGAAAAGTTGATCTTGCATTTACGTGTCAAATACATATGGCAAGTTATTTTAAATTGCCTCTGAACATAAAAAAATACCACCCTTTCTTGACAACCTACACTGTGATGTCCTTATATTCAGAATTCCCTTGTGAATAAACACTTAGTGTATCTTTCACCTTAGAGGTAGGGACACGGGTCTTGCACACGACACGTCGTCTTCGTATGTGGAACACATGAAGCAAGTTATTTTAAAATCTGTCCATACAAGAGAAAGTTACAGCCCGTACACGACAACCTATACCCTATGTCCTTGTATGCAGCACTCCATTGTGAATAAACACTAAGTGTGACCTTGACCTATGTGGTAGGGACACGGGTCTTGCACGCGACACGTCGTCTTGGTATGTGGAACACATGTGGCAAGATATTTTAAAATCTGTCCATACAAGGGAAAGTTACAGCCCGGACATGACACCCTATACTCTATGTCCTTATATGCAGCACTCCATTGTGAATAAACACTATGTGTGACCTTGACCTTTGAGGTAGGGACACGGGTCTTGCACGCGACACGTCGTCTTGGTATGTGGAACACATGTGGCAAGTTATTTTAAAATCTGTCCATACAAGGGAAAGTTCCAGCCCGGACACGACAACCTATACTCTATGTCCTTATATACAGCACTCCATTGTGAATAAACACTTAGTGTGACCTTGACCTTTGAGGTAGGGACATGGGTCTTGCACGCGACACGTCGTCTTGGTAAGTGGTACACATGTGGCAAGTTATTTTAAAATCTGTCCATACAAGAGAAAGTTACAGCCCGGACACGACAACCTATACTCTATGTCTTTATATGCAGCACTCCATTGTGAATAATTACCAAGTGTGACCTTGACCTTTGAGGTAGGGACACGAGTCTTAGACGCCACACGTCGTCTTGGTATGTGGAACACATGTGGCAAGTTATTTTAAAATCTGTCTATACAAGGGAAAGTTACAGAGCCGGACGGACGGTCGGAGCGATTTTAATATGCCCACCTTCGGGGGCATTAAAAGTTTGTTTTTTTGAGTCACTGACAATATTACAAGGGAAACATTCTATAAGTTTATTAACTTTAATGGGTCACCCTAGGGCAAGAACTCTATTAACTGCATATAGGAGTAGAGGCAGATATGGAGTTCTTCCATTAAGGTGACAATTGCATTAACACATCAGCTGGTAAAACCTACAAATTTTAAATTACTTGCAAAAATATAAATATGCAATAGCTTGTACAAGACTTTTATATTAAACAACATGTTTTGATTTTGTGGTACTGGACATCTTCCCTCATTGTTGAGCTCACACTTAAGTTCTCTGGCAATTTACAATACAGATGAGGTGACCAAATAAAACAATACCCTGCCACTCTGCCAATGCCTGTAATGATTCCACCGGCTGGTACGTCCTCCCCTTTGTAAAGTTCATACCCCGCCAGCTGACCTAACTCTAGGAACGGGGACCTGGGGATGAAATAAGTTATATAACCACTCAGGATATCCTAATATATGCAAATTGGCTATAAGTTTCTGAAGATTTTTCTAGTCATGTTAAATCCAGTGTGCCTTATTGAAGCTATTTTAAAAAGCAATGACCATTCGGCAAGTTATTTATTAACTGACGAGTGACATTATTTAACCACATACAGATTTATTATATTTTTTCTTATCATCAGTTTTTGACAAAAAAATTTACAGCTGCACATGTGTATGTTGAGAGGGAAAACTTCTCCTTTATGTCTAATCAATTAAGTGCAAGCTTGTTACTCTGGATCTAGGAGTTTGTTGATCCGATCTCGTGGGAGAAGCTTGTTTCTTGACACATGTCGTTCTCTGGCTTTCTCGCCACCTCCTGAAATGGGGTATCGTTCATAGAATCTAAAATGGGTGTTATCAAATAATTAAGAAAGTGGTTGCTACCTGTACTCAAAGATAAAACTTTTGTTATGGTGGCATAGGGATATATCAGAAGACAAAGCTATTAAATAAATTCATCCCATATCAGGCATAAACATACTTACTTTAAAATACAACAGTGAATACATGTATTTCAAAGGTAAAATTAATCAATTTTGAGAAAACAAGCATTTTCAGTGAAAAGATATCCCCCGCCAACGATGGCTTGTTTGTGCTTGATGGCTTGTTTGTGCTTGAAGGTTAAAAAAATCTCAGAAAGAATAAGATAAGCACATTGGTTTATCCCTTTCCGAGCCAAATTATAAAATATTGACCGGGACTACTTTATGATAAAAAAATTTAATGAAATAAATCAGAGGGATGATTAAATAAAACTGTCTTTTCCGAAACTGCTTACTCGGAAACATCAATCATTGCAAAATAGTACTCAATAGTTGAGATAAAAATGTAGCCGTAGAAATTCACCGAAGAAGTTCATTGCAGGATGTTGGTTCATATAACATTCAAGTTTCATTAAATTCTAGCAGCTTGTTACTGAGAAACGGCTGCAAAAAATGATTTTTTTAATAAATCAAGGGGAATAACTCTAAGGAAAATTGACCAATCCAAAAGAAAAATAGACAGGCATCATCACAGTATGTTGGTTCTTATTTATTCCAAGTGTCATGAAATTCTACCAGCTAGTTGCATAGAAAAGGCTGCAAACATGGATCTTTAAAAAATCAAGGACAAATAACTCATATAGAAATTATACAATCCAAAATATAAATAAACAGGCATCATCGCAGTATGTTGGTTCATATTTATTTCAAGTTTCAAGAATTTCTACCAACTAGTTACTGAGAAATGGCTGTAAATGAGAGTTTTTCAAAAAATCAAGGGCAATAACTAAGTACAATTGACCGATCCAAAAAAAAAAATGAACAGGCATCATCTCAGTATAGTAATTCATATTTAGTTTAAGTTTTATGAAATTCTGCCTGCTAGTGACTGAGAAATGGCTGTGAATGTGCATTTTTCAAAAAATCAAGGGCAATAACTCCAAGGACAATTGACCAATCAATTTTTTTTTTCATATTTATTTTAAGTTTCATGAAATTCTACCGGCTACTTACTGAGAAAACGCAGGTGACGGACGGACGGACAACGCCATTTCAATATCCCCCTCCCTATTTCATAGGCGGGGGATAATTAATGAAACCAAAATCTTTTAATAATCAGCACTGCTAGAAAAAGTTAAAATATTATGGTATCTTTAAATTGTACTTTTCTTCGCCAATTAACCAGAAAAAGAGTCTACAGATGTAAACTACTGCAAAATAGAAGAATTATCAACTTCTTATTAAAATGATCAAAATTTTTCACAGATCTATCAAAGGTGCAAAATATAGGTTGATTCAAAAAAACTTTTTTTTAATATCATGTTTAACTCATTTGACTTTTACGATCAAACAAAAAATTAGTGATGTTCCGATGATCGATTATAATCGAAAATCGATTGGTTGGGCCTGAAATTGGCGACAATCGATAGTATTGAGTTATAATCGATTATCAAAAAAAATAATATTTGTAAGTGTTCAGATGTTATCTTTAACAAAATGGCTGATGAAAGCCACAATGAGCAAGAAAATGAACTATTTTTTATACAACAACACTAATAACTTCAATCATAGACATAAGGTATATGCATATAATGATTAAGAGTTTAATACTGTACATGAATAAAACTACAACTCAGGTACTATCTAGTATTTTAAAAACCGATTGTACTATCGATAATCGGTTACTTGAGTGGAACCGATCATCGATAGTAAAATTGCAACCGATTCCCAACACTACAAAAAATATAACACATAATTTGTGTACAGATAAAAAGATATTAGCATTCATAAATGCTATTTTTTTGTAATTGATATATATAGTTAAGCTATGAGGCTATAAATTCACTTTAAAAAAACTGCCAATTGCTTATATTTACTCAACTGTATACCATTTTTTTATTAATATCAAATGAATTAAACATGATAATGCATTAAAATCAATAAAAAAAGAGTGCACCAATTAATATTGCACGCCTTTAATACACATCTACCTTGAACAATTTTGGAAATCCTCCCTTTCAGCTCGCTAACAAGGTTAGACATGACTGCATAATTTTCCTGCAATAAACACACACATCAAACACACACATCTGAGTTTTAAAGCTGCACTCTCACAGATTGAACGTTTTGACAACTTTTTTTATTATTTGTCTTGGAACGAGTCAATTTTTGCGAAAATCCATTGAACCCAGTTATATATGTCTGCTGACAAAATATTAGATTGCAGATTTTTACATTTAAGTTCAAAAATTGATGTTTTATGCATTTTTCTTAAAGTTATAAATAAACCGTCAGTAGCGGTTTAAGCCATAAATTCATTAATTTTCTAATGGATATATGAAAGTCTACGATGTGATAATTTTTCAGCAATCTTATATCATTGGTTTGCAGATATTTACACAAAAAATTGCTCTTTCTAAGACAAAAACTAAAAAAGTTGTAAAATTGGTATCTCTGTGAGAGTGCAGCTTTAAAAATGCCAATGATGGCATTACAATCAGAATGTTAAGAGTATTATTAGGTTGTGTATAAAAGCCTGGCCCAACCGTAACTATTCTGGACCATCAGAAATATCCGTACCATTCCAGAAAACGAAGACAGGTGTAAGAGACTGGCCTGTCTGAAAGTTGTATTACAATATGAAGACATTGTCAACAATAGGTTTTTATGTTAAGCAACAATTAAATGTTGTCTGTTTCAAGTTTACTAATTACAAAGGATCAAACATCAGAATGTGTCTGGAAAAAAATGGTGACAGCATTTCCCAAATTTATGAAAAAAATAAGCATAAAATGTAAATGTAGCTACCGCCAAATTGTTTACATTTTTTGATGAATTCAATTATTTGCATAATATTAGTATGAGCATGAAAAAGAAGAGCACGGGCTAAAAAGTTTCAAATGTCACATTATACACAAAGAATCACATGATTATTTTAAACATAGTAGTTCCATGAAATTTAGTAAAGTAATTTGTGTAATTGCCTATTATTTGACTTGAACATTTATTTGAGCTATTTTTGATGTACCGTTCTCCACATGGGTTTCATTTTTATGAGTATATTGTTCATTGGTGTCTATTTAAATATTAACATGAATGATATTTATCTTATATATTATGTAAGTTTTAATTATTTTAAAATATTGGGTGTATAAGCTCATTTTAACTCAACAGTTGGGAAAGGTGCATTCAGCAAGTGCTACAAAAGATTGTATTTCATTTTTGGTTTTTGAAGCCAAGCGCATAGTCACAATGTAACCCTGGTTTCAGCTACCCTGGTTCTTTAACGTTGCAAAAGTGTACATAACTTACACACGGGACCCCCATTCATCATACCTTCTGGAAGATGATTAGGATCGTTTTAGTTGTGTGGTGGGGAATTGAAACTGTGACCGCTGAACCGACAGTCAAGGGTGTTACTTCTAGAACACAGATAAGCCACAAAAATGTTGCATCAATTTTCATATTTTTATAACGTAAATTTAGCAGCAAGAAAATTGAAGGGTACAGTAGCAACCTGGAAATCCGGCGATTCATGGTCAACTTTCTTTCCAATAGTCGGTGCGGCATCAACATAATAAGGTCTGTGTTGAATGCATACAGTTCTGCCACATTGAACAAGCTTATAATTAGGTGATGACATGCACCACCTATGTAAACATTTGATGACATTCATGATTTTTGCTGTCGAATTTTTCTGTTCGTCCTCTTTGTAATAATAGTCCGTTGTGAAAATAGTAAACGTGGTTGGAGGGAGTAATATACACCGGGATCCGGGACTTTTTATCGGAAAAGCCGGGTCTATCACAGACGGGGCCCGGGACCTCTGACTATTGATCATTGACTGTTAGTATTGCATTGTGCGCATTTTCGTAATTTGATCTACATCTGTGGTAAGATCAGAAGAGTTTTTGAATTGAAAAATGTAACATAAAACAAATTTGGAAAATCGCTCATGTTCACTTTTTAAACATGACAGACAAAGGCTCTTAGAAACACTATTGATAATTTCATGCTTAAATGAGGTATCTGTCAGTTGCTGTAAAGTGAATTTTATTAGTCGTAATAGCGTTTCTTAAGTTTCATAATCAAGTTTTAAAAAGTAGTTGCCAACACACAGTAAGTGAGTCTCTTGAAAACGAAAGAAACGTCGTCTTTAAGAAGCATATTCGGAGGGCAAGCTTTCATCTAAATGCTTACACCGAAAATCATATTTTTGTTTTGTCATAACATCTTTTCTATAAAACGTTAGACGAGAGATGTGTTAAAGTATGGTAAAAATCTCATGGGACGGATTGCCTGCAATTATGTACACATCAAACGATGTAAATCAGTAAAATGTTAGGTACACACCAATCACAACCGAAAAGAAGTAGACGGATAGACTTGTAAACATTTGGTACATGTGTACGTATCCACCAACGTATCTGCCAGCTGGTCGTTTAGCATTTTCAGTGCTTTGATTTAAGCAATGTTGGTCGCGGATGCGGTCAAGTTGGTTTAATTAACACGTGTTAAAGGTCTTTATTTTACGAACAATTAATGAGCTAAACTGCAGAAAAAATAGTGTCAATATGCAACACATATGATAAGGAGAATAAAACGGTAGAATATGTTGAATTAGAAAAAAATTCAACATTGAAATGAAACATTGTAATACAACCTATTTTATTATTTTATATCGACATTATAGAACATATATATAAACTTTGTGACTTCGTATTGACATATTTCACATATATAAACTGTGTGACTTATTATTGACATATTTACATGTATGCGTTGCATTCTAAACATATGAATTGAATGGAAGTTAATTATTGTTTGTCAGAAAATACTAAAAATATTGATAAAACACCCACGGAATACCGTGAGGGTCATCTTAAAACAGTCGCGTTTTCGTTATCGTAGTTTCGCGAAAACCAAGCGTTAAAATCGTACCGACACTGCGCTTGACGCCCGTTTTGCAGTGACAGTGACTTGTTATTGAATGGTTTATAATTTTCATTGCCTTTGGCTTCGCCGATTATAATAAAACCTATTTTATTATTGCATATCGAACATTTATATAAACATTGTGACTAAAATTTGACCCACTTTTTAACGATCAGATGTCAAACGGACAAAGATAAACATTTTTTTTTATCTTTTTTTGCCATAATTGTGTAATGTTGGGACAAGTGCGAGTTTGATCCCATCATTTAGTTTAAACCCCGAGTGAACTATTTAGTGGGCGTTTCAACAGTATTAACCCCAGAGTTATTCATTACTAGAACTATCATGATGCATGTTTAGTCTACCTAAATATAAATAAAATCCAAACCTTACACTGGAAACCTGTCAATTATGAAACACAATTTTTACATTTAAGCACAATTGCTTGATGACAGGAGCTCATAAAGTCATAATAAACAGTTTAACTGGCCTAAATTATATTTTACACATACATGAACATGTATATCATCAATACAATGTAGTTTTTTCGCCTAGTTGCAAAATTTTTATAATTACCATCTGGACTTAAGTGTCTCTTTCCTCATAACTCTAATTTCTAGGGATTTTATCAGCTTGAACAGCCGTTCAGCTGTTGAGGTTAAATTCACATTCACTCTGTCATGACTTAAAACAGATACGGTATAATATAGACGAGGAAACTATGATAAAGGAGGCTTAAATATTGTTCTTTCAGTATATTTTGGCATATTTAAACATATTTCAAAGAAAATGTCGGTGAGTTGAGTTTTATATTTGCATATTTAAAAAAAAATTGTTTGTGTATTGTGTCAAAAGTTAGCTTAAATTTAAGGGAAGGCTAATATAAACACATACCAGTATATCTATATATATATGGTGAGTAGTTTTATCAAATATTTTTTTAAAGCAGTAAATGTTTAGCATTGGTATCGTCGTCATCGACATGAACCATGTTAAAGCACTAGAGCACTTGCCTAGAATATTTAAAATAATGTTCCTTTTTTGTTTTTCTGATTTATAGGAACGAGATTTAAATATGCCGTCAAAGTGCCAGTGTAACATTTAATTTTGGCCATGTTAAATATGAATCCAGGAGTCCCTTTTTAAAGGATGACGTTTCAATTTTTAATGTTGAAAACTGACATTGACCGTTGAATAGTGACCCTTCGTTGCGTGACCCTAGTTGAAAATTGATCAAGGTTGGTATTAAAGACAAAATATAAACTTTAGTAGCGCTGTTTTTGTGTTGTATTGTTTCTGTAGCTGACCTGATAAAAAAGCGATGCACTTTTAAACTTTACTTTTTGTGAATATCAATAATCAATTTAGTTCCATGACCTAAAATTTATTTGCTGCGCATTATAAAATTAATATTTTTTACTTAGTGTTAGATAAACAGACTGAAAAAGGGAAATTACTCGGGACAAGTATATGCAACTAATCATCAAGCGAAGCAGAATAGCTGTCCCCATTTATAATGATTATCCGGAGGATATTTTAGGAAAACAAAAGGACGTGAATGAATTTCAAAACTTTTGCCAATATTGAAAAGGGGTTTTATATGTATTTTGAAGGACTTGTAGTTGTGTAAAATGCATACGTCGTGACTAGATAGTATGTCATGTATTTTTACGGAGTAGGGAGTCCTTCGTATTTAAAGCAAAAGCATGGTTGATTGACAACTTTCTAGAACACGATGGTTCAACCCCTTCGCCCCTTTCTCACATTAATAGTCATAAACCGTTGTCATATTGGTATTATACGTACGAAAGAAACACCGGTGTCTATGAACTCGGGATGCATTTTAAAAATACAAGGTCGACGGATTTCTATGCATTCAAAACAGATCAAGAAAATGGTAGTTTGCATTTTAGAAATCCGAGTTCGTTGGATGTCTATGCACTCGAAACAAGTCAAGAAAAGTTCAGGTTTGAGATCGGGCTCGGCACTGAGTGTAAAGAACCTAGCCAGTAAGATTGCGGAGGCCGCTTGTTCTTTCCATAGGCACCTCTGTTTTTTGTTCTATGGGCAGTCAATCTCTGAAGTTTATTTTACATATATATTTTTTTAAGTGGTCCTGCTGTTTATGTCCTTGATGTATATTGTCTTTGTTGTATAAATAGTCCTGTTGTTAAGTGCTTGTTTGGTTTAGAAGTGGTCATGATGTTTAATGTTCCTGTTGTTCATTATCCCTGGTGGATAAGGCGGTCCTGTTTCTATCTTGTTCCTGTTGTTAAGAGGCCATGTTGCACACACACACGCACGCACGCACGCACGCACGCACGCACGCACGCACGCACGCACGCACGCACACACACACACACACACATGTTGTCCTGTTGGTTAGTGTCCATGTTGCATAACTGGTATTGTTTATTGTCATTGTCGTTTAGTGGCCCTGTTAGATAAGTATCCCTGTTATTTGTTACGGTTGTCCTGTTGTTTTATGGCCCTAGTAGTTCGTATGCATCTTGCATAAGTGGTCATGCTGTAAAGTATCCCTGTTATTTGTTACGGTTGTCCTGTTGTGTTATGGCCCTAGTAGTTCGTATGCATCTTGGATAAGTGGTCCTGCTGTAAAGTGTCCCTGTTGGCTACCTGCACTGTTGCATAAATACTCATGTTGTTAAGAAGTGGTCTTGCTGTTTATACCCTTGATGTTTATTGTCCTTATGTTGTTTTTATAGTCCTGATGTTTAGTGCTCCTATCTTTTAAAACTGGCCCTGCTGTTTAATGTCCTTGATGTTTAGTGACCTTGGTGTATTAATAGTCTTGTTGTTTAGTGCTCCTGTTTGTTAAAGTGGTCGTGTTGTTTAGTAGCATAACATAAGTGGTATTAGTTGATAAGTGGCCCTGTTGTTTAAGCGATCCGGTTGTTTACTGGACTTGTTGTTCAGTGTCCCTACTGTTGTTTTGAGACCCTGCTTGATTAGGTAGTCATGTTTGCCTGTTGGTCTTGATTTTTATTTGCCCTGCTAGATATATGACCATGCTGGTTATTGTCCCAGTTGTTTTATAAACATGTTGCATATGCGGTGCTGTTGCTCATTGGCCCTGTTGTCTCTTATTACTGTAGCTTGAGTGGCTCTGTTGTTTTTTTAGATATATTTTGGATTTTCAATGAATTTACAAAGATTCTGGAATAACATTTTCGTAATTTTGTGTGTACCGGTATTTTCTTCCTAATTACCATTTTTTGAATGGTAATAATGTTTGATTTTTTTTTATCTTTTACAGTATCTTGGAATAGGAAGAGCGGAAATAAAACGAAAATGCTGGAAGCTGCTGCTGGCCTTAATCTGTTCACTGAGTTTCACATATATCGCATACAATACAACAACAGTAGAACAACCACAAACAAGCAACCTTTTGCCTACAAGACATGTTTATGAATATGGATCAGAGTCTGCTGGCGCATGTAATAGGAATATTATCTTTTATGAACAAGAGTTTGTTGTTTTAAAGTATGCAATACATATTAAAAAGGACGTGTTTTCAATAACATGTAAAGACACACCACCTCAGTATGCGTTTAAATACCAATGGGACAACACGAAACCCCTGCAAGAATGGCTTCAAAAGCTACAAACTGCTACAAGTGTTTTTCAGACGGGAGCCATTTATCCGGTCAACGACATCCCGACCTTTGTCTTTAAACGCATTGAAGCACATAACCTCTACCACACAATGTGTGAATGGATGAATGTATTTTATATCTCTAAACGACTACAATTAAGTCCATCGAATGTTGACATTTTATTCATTGATGAAAGACCGGGAAATATGTTGGACCCTGTTTGGAGTACACTGTTTAGAACAGTAACAAAGGCCGATAATGAGCAGGAACTTCCTGTTTTTGGAACGTTGATATGGAGTATGATTGGGTACATCAGTCCTTTGAATAATCATGCTTTGAACGATGTTCCATACCTTCAAGAGTTCAGAGATTTTTTCCTAGACTCCTTTAGGTTAAAGACTAAAACTAAACTAAACTGCAAACAGTTACAAATAACAGTGATACTTCGGAGAGATTATATGACGCATCCTGAAAGGCAAGCAATTTTCGGAGGTCGAGTTCATAGAAAATTTAAAAACGAGGGCGATATAGTATTAACATTGAAAAACAATTTCCCGGAAGCAAATATAGCAGCTATAAGGTTGGAAGACCTTACCATGCTAGAGCAGTTATCTCTTATTACAAATACTGATATTTTAGTAGGAATGCATGGGGCCGGATTAAGTCACGTGCTATTTTTACCAGACCACGCTCTTGTTATAGAATTGTTTCCACTTTCTTTTCACTCAGATACATATATTCATTTTCGAACATTTGCAAGATGGCGTAATTTAAAATATTTGTGTTGGCAGAACACGAACCAGGAAAACGAATTTGAAGATTTTTATACAAAAATACCAAAGAACATAGTTGATGTGCTATCTACTAAAGCAAATGCTTTATTATGTGGAAATATGTAATTCGTTTCGTAAATATCATTTGAAAATTGATCTTACGTTTAAGGAACAAGGACAATTTCATGTGCATCATTTATTAAACTAATAAAATAGATATCAAATACCAGCTTGTTTCTGAATATTTATCAGGATAGTTACACTATTTAAAAGCATAACAACAACTTGAAACAAGTCGTATATGTAAATTAATATTTAGTCCCCTTACTGGCGTCTGGTAGTGTAGCACAGTGTATAAAGTGGAGCTTGAATTGTAAACACTAAAAATATTTGCAGTAGAGCATTATCCCAGTAGCCAGACTATTAATGATGAGCCTGTGTTAGACACACGGTTCAAGGGTGACAAACGCGTCGTTGCAATTCATATAAGACAAATTTCGTGTACATATATTTATATATATTCAGGTTACCGCTTTAAAAGATGCACTCTTACTACCAATATAAGATTAACAACAATTAATGATATTCTATTAGCATACCAAAAGGATGAATAAATGTCAAAAACAATGGTTCTTATGAAGAATACCGAGTTTAATTTGAAAAAAAAAAGTGCAGGAAAGGTATTTCTACCTTATGACACGATCACAGTAATTCAAAGTACTCACAAATCGTTTAATATTTTTGCGTTTTCATCTATTACATCACATTTACAAGTTTGCTATCAGTAATTAGTATTTACCAAAAATGCATTATTTAGTAAGTAGTTAAAAGTTTATCACTCAACATTTGTTTTTGTTATAATGTATTGATATTGAATAAGAGTGAACAACAAATAATAAGTTTAAACATAAATAAGAAATTAACTAGAAGCTCTCATTTGTTCCAACAGTTGTTTGTTATAACAGATTATCTATTTATGTCACTTTTCCATCCATTAGTTATAGAGATTTGTTGGATGTTGGAACAAGTGCGAGGTTAAACCAGTTTTTAAGTTTAAACCAAGAGCGAAGTGTTTAATGAGCGTTTCAACGGTGTTAAACCCACAGTTATTTATTACTAAACTCTATCATGATGCCGATGATCAGTCTGTCATGCGATGGGTCTCTCGTTTAGTCTGTGTTAAACGACCGCTTTACACCAGCTTCACAACTTAACGGTGGTGCAAAGAAAATAGGATGTCGACACTTCCGTTTTGCAGCTGTAATTTATGTTTATACCTACTCAGGTGATTATAATTATGCTCGCTCCACAGAGCGAGCCTTTTTTAGTGATCGGTTTATGAGATCGTACTGGAGACGGAAATGATTAATTTTAGCCTTTCGATTGTAAGTGTATGTACAGAAAAAATAAGTTTAAAATTTAGAAGTAGAGAATGATACTATTTTGACTACTGTTTAGGTGATTTCGATTTATCTTTTGTAAAAACGTTTTTCTTTTACTTAATAGGCAAAAGGTGTAAAGAAATAATGTAATTTCTCGATTTCGAGGCGTATAAACAAAGGCACGGAGGTCAATAACTCCTTTCAATTTTTGAGCATGCGCAAAGCAATTCTACGCGACGTCGATGTAAGTTTGCGCGTTTGTTTGTAAACAAGAGCACGTTTTGACGCATTTCTCAGCATTATAATGTACATTATGAATCTGCTCGATTTGCCATTGTTTTGTACTGTTTAAAAATTTACCATATCTACAAGTAACTTTTGTTGTTTATTGATGCTATTTAACTCTCATATTGAAAAGGTTTATCAATTTTATATTTATATTATGCATTAAATTTACAGTATTACTTGCTTACACTTTTAGTTACTTAGTAACTAATGCACCTGTTGATATTTAACAAAACACTTATACTACCTATATCCCTTGCATAATGATGTGATTACATGATTACACTTTTATAGACTCAGATTATGTGCCATTGTCCTTATGGCTATTCCATTTAAACATATAACAACTGGGGATATTTTTTAAATTAGTTCACCCCCTACAGAAGCAATTTTACCCTTTTAAGGTCAAATTACCGAAAAATCACACCCATTCATGTACTTTTATAATAATTGTTTTTCCCCTGTGTGATATATGTTTTACTGGAATAGCTGTTGCATGTTTCTTCGTGACCTTCGAATATGATCATTTCACACATTCATTTTCTTACATGTACATTGTAAACATTTTCTTCGTTTTCAATAACTATTTGCCATTGTATATAACTGTGTAAAAAAATGCTTTTTGGGCTCAAGTTAGCTATTGTGATCGGGCTTTGTCCGGCGTCTGTTGTCTGTCGTCCAGCGTTCGGCTTCAACAATTGGTTATAATCATCTTCTTCTCCTAAACCTCTTGGACAATTTTGAAGAAACTTCATAGGAATGATCCCTGGTTGGTGCTTTTTCAAAATTGTTCAAAGAAATTAATTCCATGCAGAACTCTGGTTGCCTTGGCAACCTAAAGGTACATGTCAACAAATTGGTTATATTCATCATCTTCTCCTAAACCCCTCGGACAATTTTAATGAAACTTCATACGAATGATCCTTGGTTGGTGCTTTTTCAAAATTGTTCAAAGAAATGAATTCCATACAGAACTCTGGTTGCCGTGGAAAAATTACTAAACTTTTTTGGCAAATACTATTAGGCCTAGTGCTTGAATATTTGGTGTGTAACATTGTCTATTGGTTATCTACCATGTTTATTCTAATTATGCCCCTGAAGAAAAATTGGCCTCACCCAGTGGGTTACAAGTTCATTATAAATACATTTTGTTAAAATTTGATAGTTATGCTATCTAGTCTCCCTTTTTGTTAGAGATTCCACTACTTTCTACTTTTAGTATCAAGGGAATAGATTTTAAATTTTATTAAGTCTTCAACATAGTCACTTCTAAGGTAATTATTGTTCTTTTTTTAGGATCATAGATTAAAATCAGTATAATACACTTTATTCTTTTGAAAAAAAAATCATTTGTACTTAATGATAAATTTAATAATCAGACTTTTCCATTGAACTTCATGTATATTATTGTAAACTTCATGTAGATTATTCTAAGCTACAAATATTATCTTCTGTATGGATAGTGAATAAGGCTTATACAGAAAGATTTGATTAACATCATTTAAAGTTTGGTGAAGTTGTCCTAGATGGTAGAAGCAACGATAAATCATGATTGTGTAGTGCTCTTTGATGTTAAGAGCTTAAGGCAAATTATTGATTTTATTGGATGGTACACTGTTTGTTGTTTGTGTCTCTATACTAAAAGTTATTTTCGTGTGCAAGCAATTTAACATAGTTTTCTCATTGTGCAGGCAATTGAACGAAGTCCGGTCAGTTGTTTGTGTATCTTTACTAAATGTTCTCTCAGTGTGCAAGCAATTTAACATAGTTTTGTTAGTGTGCAGGCAATTGAACGAAGTCCTCTCAGTCTGCAGGCAATTGAACAAAGTCCTGTCAGTGTGCAGGCAACTGAACAAAGTCCTGTTAGTGTGCAGGTATGATAATCGAATTCTTTGAGTGTGCAGTCAATTATCAAGTCCTGTCAGTGTACAGGTAACTGAACAAAATCCTGTCAGTGTGCAGTCAGTCGACAAGTCCTGTCAGTGTGCAGGAAACTGTGACAAGTCATGTCAGTGTGCAGGTAACTGTGACAAGTCCTGTGAGTGATTATCCAGGCAACATGTTTGACCAGTATGTTTTTCAATGTTCTTTGAGAACGCATGTCAAACTATATTGATTTTAGCGATTTAGGGCCACCATGGCCCTCTTGTTTGTTCTTTAAATAAATGCTCATAATGTCACTCTATTGTATACCAACCTTTCCGTTGAACTTTTGTTACACAATGATAACATTCATTTGTGGAAACAACTAAATTAATTCCATTTATAAAAGTTTTCAATAACCCTTTCCCATTGCTTTTAAAATTCTGACATTATCATTTCCATTCGTTATCATCGAACTGCTAGAATAAAATGCAAATACCTTGTACATTTGCAACAATTTTTCATTTCATAAAACTGTTCCTACAAATTGTTCTGCTTCTTAACCCTTTAAAAGCATTCATTTGTATGTTAATGTTATTTATATTTAAAAAATTACCAACATTTGTTTTGAATTTCTTTTTAAAATTATGAAATCATCTATTGTTATGCTGTTGTTAAAATTCTTCATCTTAAAAACTAATGTATTTAATCTTTATATCTTAAAACCAATCCTGCCTTTTGTATTGGACTCTTCTAAAGACTCCTTCACCGTGTCGTGCTTTGTTGTGTATAAATATACATAGATGTTAACATCCATTTATCCCATTTCAAACTATTTATTTAATACTTTAAGTTTGCTATTTCTCAGTTTTTTTTTATTAGTACCTGTATATGTTATGAAACTATGTTGCATATTTCATACTTGAAGGACACAACTGCGTTTCAATACCATATATTTGTTGATTGCATTCAGAATATCATGTCACACTCATTTCTAGTCACTTCTTTTTTTTAACTTGCATTTATATTGTTTCAATTTCAAATTTTGAATAAAAGTGCCACTTTTTATTTCTTAGTTCATTTTGCCCCTTTTTACATTGTTTTCTGACATACATGACTAGAACAAATTAGCCTTATAGTCATTTAAATAGCCTATTCGTTCTAATTTCTGTATTTCAAAATACACCCAATGCAGCTTTTTTATTTTTCAAACAAAGTTCTCATTACAAAACGTTTCAATGTATATTACTCAAAATCTGTCTTAAAGTATAATAAAGCTTTAAAGATGTCCTGCATTATTTGAATACGATTTATGAACTCATCCATGTTTGCATTATATATATGTAATAAAACGAACCTATTCAATGTGTCAGTCCTGAAACCGCCCATTTCGCCCCCTCGCAAAACACAAACTGTACATTGTTATGGCTCGATTTAGAGCGAGCCTTTTTTGCTGTCTCCTACAGCAATTTTGTACTTGTTTGTATTGTATTTGATAATTTTATTAAACGGACAAATTTCGCAGGCTGGCTACGATTGCGTTTCAATATTATGCGACCTGTGGTGCCAGGATCTTTTCTCCCGAATCCGGCTTGTGCATATTTTGAGTTCTGCTACCATTTTAAGTACTTTGTTACTTACATACAGTGTAAGGCAACTATGGCGCATGCAAATGTAACTGTTATGTAAAGTACTTACGCTAAAACACAACGTAACTAACAGGCACTTGTTTAAAAGGAAAAATTCAGATACTTATAAGAGTGGTTTGCACTGTTGCTCTAGTGACGGCGAGTACGTTTAGCGCCGAAGTTACATAAAAATTGACTTGTAACTTACACAAATTTTATTTTGTGAGAAAAGTGTTCATAGGAGCTGTATGACTTAGTAAAAGCCATGCACCGATAAATGCCCGTAACATTTGTTGCATGCCTCCAAACTATTATAATATACGATTTTTCTTATATGGCTACCTATCCTATAATAAACAAGAGCTGTCGTAGGACAGCGTGCTCGATTAGACCGCTTTGTCTTTCTATAACCTCTTTCTGTATGTCCTAGACCACAGCTGTTCCACGGAAGTGTCGACAGCTCATATTGTTTGCACCACCAGCTGGCGTTTTATGACTTAGATTGTAGACCAAGAAAATGTTGTATTAGATGAATAATGTCGAATAAATAAATGCAATCGTTTGATTTGATATATAGTTAAATCGGCGAGCTTACGAGAGGCACTAATAATCCGAAGGTTGAAATTAAATTGTCTGGATACGTCCATCTTAATTTTTTCCTTATAAAATGGATTTCTGAGAATACACTTCAAATGAAATGTTTGAGCTCAGAATATCAAATCATTTAAAAAAATGTTTTCAGTTATTTATCGTTTTTAGAGACTTATAACCCAATTGCGAGCCTCCCATATTTTCCTGTTATGTGACGTATTTTAACCGGAAGGCCTTATTAATTAAATTATTTTCAGAAAACATGCGACGTACCCTGTTTTTTCTTCTTAAAATAGTCTCTGAAATAACTCGTTTACAAAAAGCAAAATATTTAAAAAAACAACAACCCTGCATAAGTCCTCAAATAAACCGTAAAGTATAATTATAAATTAGCCATTGTTCATCCTGAAGAAGTACTTTTGACACCCCAGAGACAACAACATGACTTCAATGCCTTTCATCATTGTGGTAAGTCAGAATATTGCAATTGCCTTGATGTCTTCATACATGTAGTCTTGTAGGGTCTATGTAGTTGTGCAAATATATTGCCTTAACTATATGTATTTTATATTAAAATGAAATATGGCTCAAACACTGCCCCTGTGACTATGCACATGTTAATCCTTGCCATATTATTGCGCAAGAATTTAATAAAAAATTGGACCTTTAGACCTTAGTATTTTTTATATTCCAATAAAACAATATTCACATCTTTATGAACTTGTTCACAAATCGATCGCGGTTTATCTTTTTTCAGGATCTTTCTAGTCTCGACTTATTAATGCTTGCTCCGGGCCAAAGCCTCAATTGCATATTTCTTTACATAAGGACCTTTTATTGCTCAGCCCCCCCCCCCCCCCCCCGCACGTGCGATGATGTTAGCTGACGTCATGACGCGCATTAATATTTATTTACTGCATACGTCAAGAAGTTCCTTCAGGATCACGTCTTTCAAGGGTTATTTTGTTTTGTTTTGTAGGTGTGTTTTTGTAAAGTTAATAGTTATGGAACTCATCTATTGAAATCTTATAATTATGGTTACATTAAATGTAAAATAAAAGAAATGAAAAGTATTACGTCACAGCGCGTGACTCATCTGGCATGAGGGGATGCCAGATGGAGTTTTCCAGCACGGCTGAATTCACCGGAAATGCCTATCCGATGTGCTAGAAAAGTTAGGTAGGTAAGTAGGCATGAGTTTTTTCTATTTATTTTGAAACCGGGATTCTGTACCAAACCTACCTATTTCTTGGTATATTTAATATATAAGACATTTTAGATATAATAGATAATAAATTGATTTCTTTAACATGTTCGCTCAAACATGCACATTTTAAGAAAATTACGAAAAAACACACTATGACTAAGAAAGTGTACGGTCTGGAGGAAACAAAATGGCCGGTCAGGTTAGTGGTCAGTTTAGTGGAAACAATAGGGTTGGTCGGGTTAATGGAAACAATAGGGTAGGTCGGGTTTGTGGTCATGTTAGTGGAAACAATAGGGTTGGTCGGGTGAATCGAAACACTAGGGTAGGTCGGGTAAGTGGTCAGGTTAGTGGAAAAAATTGGGTCGGTCATGTTAGTGGAAACAATAGGGTTGGTCGGGTGAATGGAAACAATAGGGTAGGTCGGGCTAATGGGAACACTAGGGTAGGTCGGGTTAGTGGTCAGGTTGGTGGAAACAATAGGGTCGGTCGGGTTATTGGTCAGGTAAGTGGAAATAATAGGGTCGGTCGGGTTAGTGGTCAGGTTAGTGGAAACAATAGGGTCGGTCGAGTTAATGGAAACAATAGGGTCGGTCAGGTTAGTGGTCAGGTAAGTGGTCAGATTGGTGGAAACAATAGGTTCGGTCGGGTTAATGGTCAGGTTAGTGGAAACAATAGGGCGGTCGAGTTAATGGAAACAATAGGGTCGGTCAGGTTAGTGGTCAGGTAAGTGGTCAGGTTGGTGGAAACAATAGGTTCGGTCGGGTAATTGGTCAGGTAAGTGGAAACAATAGGGCCGGTCAGGTTCGTGGAAACCATAGGGTCGGTCAGGTTAGTGGTCAGGTAAGAGGAAACAATAGGGTCGGTATGGTTAGTGGAAACAATAGGGTCGGTCAGGTTAGTGGTCAGGTTAGTGGAAACAATAGGGTCGGTCAGGTTAGAGGAAACAATAATGTCGGACGGATAAATGGAAAAACAATAGGGTAGGTCGGGTTAATGGAAACAATATGGTCGGTCAGGTTAGTGGAAACAATAGGGTCGGTCGGGTTAATGGAAACAATAGGGTCGGTCAGGTTAGTAGTCAGGTAAGTGGAAACAATAGGGTCTGTCGGGTTAATGGAAACAATAGGGTCGGTCCGGTTAATGGAAACAATAGGGTAGGTCGGGTTAGTGGTCAGGTAAGTGGAAAAAATAGGGTCGGACAGGTTAGTGGAAGCAATAGGGTCGGTCGGGTTAATGGAAACAATAGGTTGATCAGGTTAGTGGTCAGGTTAGTGGAACAATATGGTCGGTCGGGTTTATTGAAACAAAAGGGTAGGTCGGGTTAATGGGAACAATAGGGTCGGTCAAGTTAGTGGTCAGGTTAGGGGAAACAATAGTTTTTTTTATAAGCGTTAATGCAAACTATTCTCAAATTTACTTGAATAGAGTGTTTTTTTCCTGGTGTCTAATTTCTATATTTTATTAGTTTGATCAGCCGTACGCTGTATACACTTAAGTTCTCATTTATACTGTCATGGCCTAAAGCAAATGCGGTAAATGAGGAAAATATTTCAAATAAGGTTTACATTGTCCAATTTCAGTGAATATTGACATATTAAAGGATATCAAAACAGAAAATGTTGGTGAGTTTATTTTTATAATTGCATATTTATAAAATATTTTGTTTGTGTATTGTTTTTCAAAATTAGCTTAAATTTGAGGGAAGCCTATCATAATCATGTACCATTAAATATATTTATGGTGAGTAGTTTTTTAAACTAGATGTTAAAGCAGTCGATTTTAAGTATTGGTGTAGTTATCTAACATATAGGAATAAGATTTAAATATGCCGTCGAAATGCCGGTGAAGCATTTAATTTTGACACCGTTGAATTTTGATCTGAGGGGTCATTTTTCAACGAACAATGTATCAATGTTTAATGTTGAAAACTAACCAAGACCGTTGAAGAATGACCCTTCGTTGCGTGCAAAATATTAAGTATTTTCTCTTAGAAAGTGGTGATAGAGACCTTTGCCAATAATTCATAGAAAATTGTAACTGTCAAAAAAATTAGGTGTACTTAATTACATTATTTTGCTGTATAAAGCCTTTGTTTATTATGAAATATTGAAAAAGGTCTTTTATTAACACATTCTGTGTGATTTTCGCTTTTAAAAGTGCCAAAAGTATATTGTTTTTAATTAACTTTTAAATGTTATGTGGTTAAAATAATTTGAGACTCGACTTGAGGTTTCTCGTAATATTTGGCTCAGATGTTTATTGTCTGTGTATTTAGTATGGTCGTGTTTTATATTGTCCCCGTTTTTTATTTTCCTAGTTGTGTAATGTTCCAAATGGATACGCTTTTCAATTGCCCTGTTGCTTAGTGTCCATGTTGCATAAGTGGAAATGATGTTCAATGTCCCTGTTGTTTGGTTTCCTAGTTGTGTAATTGCACAGTTGCTTAATTTCCAAGTTGCATAAGTGGTCATGATGTTCAATGTCCCTGTTGTTTGGTTTCCTAGTTGTGTAATTGCACAGTTGCTTAATTTCCAAGTTGCATAAGTGGTCATGATGTTTAATACCTCTGCTTTTTATTATCTCAGTTGGAAAAGGTGGTCCTGTATCTGTCTTGTTCCTGTTGTTTAGTGGCAATTTTGCACAAACACACGTGATCCTATTGTTTAGTCTCCATGTTGCAAAACTGGTTGTGTTTATTGTCCCTGCTAATAAGTGTCCCCGTTAGATAACTTTCATTGCGTTAATTGTCATGGTTGTCCTAGTGATTAATGGCCCTGATGATTCTTGTCCATGTTGCAAAATTGGTCCTGCTGCCAAGTGTTCGGCTTGGCCACTTGTCCTGTTACATAAGTACTCCTGTTGTTAGGAAGTGGTCTTGCAGTTTATGCCCTTGATTTTTAGTGTCCTTGTTATATCGATAGTTCTGTTGTTTTGTGCTCCAGTTGGTTAAAGTTGTCGTGTGCTATTTATTAGCCATGACGCATAAGTGGTCTTGTCGTTAAGTGGCCCTGTTGCCTAAGTGGTCCAGTTGGTTAGTGGCCCTGCTGTTTAAGCGATCATGTTATTTACTGTACTTGTTTTTAGTCTCCCTGTTGTATTACTAGTCCTGTTGTTTTGAGTCCCTGCTGGATAAGGTGGTCATGTTACCCTGTTGGACAAGTGGTTCTGTTGTTTAATTGCCCTGCTAGACATGTGACCGTGTTGGTAACAGTCCCACATGTTTTGTGGACACGTTGCAAAACTGGTTCTATTGAATATTGGCCTTGTTATTTTGTGAAACTATAGCTTGAGTGGTCCTGTTGTTTTAATAAATAAGTATATTGGATTTTCAGTGCTTATAAGGAGTGTCTGGAATAAACCCACAATGTTTTCGTTATTTATGTGTACCGGTAGTTTTTACTTAATTACCGCTTTTGTAATTTAAGGTTTAGTATTTTCTTTATCGTTTGCAGTATCTTGGAGTAGCAAGAAAATAAATAAAATGAAAACGTGAGTAGTTGCTGTTGTTGACCTTAATCTGTTTACTGAGTTTCATATATATTGTTTTCAATGCAGCCGTAGAACAACCACATACAAGAAACCTTTTGCCATCAAGCCATGTTTATGAAAATAGATCAGAGTCTGCTGATGCATGCACTAGTAATATAACACTCTATGAACAAGAGTTTGTTGTTTTGAAGTATGCCAGACATGTTCAGAATGACGTGTTTTCAATAACCTATAAAGACACACTACCTCAGTATGCGTTTAAATACCAATGGGACAAGAGCAAACCCCTGCAAGAATGGCTTCAAAAGCTACACACTGCTACTAGTATTTTTCAGACAGGAACCAATTATCCAGTCAAAGAAATTCCAACATTTGTCTTTAAACGTATTGAAGCACATAATTTGTACCACACAATGTGTGAATGGAAGAATGTATTCTTCATTTCCAAACGACTACAATTAAGTCCATCGAATATTGATATTTTATTCATTGACGGAAGACCGGGGAATATATTAGACCCTGTTTAGAATGCACTGTTTGGTACAGTTACAAAGGCTTATAATGAGCAAAAACTTACTCTTTTTAGAACGTTGATCTGGAGCATGATTGGATACACAAGTCCTTTGAATAGTCATGCTTTGAACGATGTTCCATACCTTCAAGAGTTCAGAGATTTCATCCTGGACTCCTTCAGGTTAAAGACTAAAACTAAACTTAATTGCAAACAGTTACAGATAACAGTGATACTTCGGAGAGATTATATGACTCATCCAGAAAGGCAAGCAATCTTCAGAGGTCGAGTTCATAGGAAATTTAAAAACGAGGGCGAAATAATATCAACATTGAAAAACAATTTCCCGGAAGCAAATATAGCAGCTATAAGGTTGGAAGACTTTACCATGCTAGAGCAGTTATCTCTTATTACAAATACTGATATGTTAGTAGGAATGCATGGGGCCGGATTAAGTCACGTGCTATTTTTACTAGACCACGCGCTTGTTATAGAATTCTTTCCAATATCGTTTCACTCAGATACATATATTCATTTTCGAACATTTGCAAGATGGTGAAAATTAAAGTATTTGTTTTGGCAAAACACGGGAGAGGAAAACGAATTTGAAGATTTCTATACAAAAATACCAATGAACATAGTCGATGTGCTATCTACAAAAGCAAATGCTTCATTATGTGGAAAAATGTAATTCATTCCGTTAATATCATTTGAAAATTGATTTTACGTTTGAGGATCAACAAGCAGAATTGCATGTATATCATGTTTTAAGCGGAAAAAATACATATAAAAAACAAGTATGATTCTGATAATATCTATTTAATAAAAAAAACAGCAATAGGAAACAATTCTTTATGTAAGTTAATCTTTTGTCACCTAACTGGAGTCTGGTGGTGAAGAGTGGGAACCTTTAAAATATTGTAGCACAATGTATGAAGCTTTAATCTAAAACATTTTTGCAGGAGAGCATTATCCCAGTAGCCAAAATCTAAATGATGAGCCTGTTTTAGACACACGGTTCAAGGGTGACCGCCTTTGAACATAAAATAGAAACTTACCAAAAAAAAAAACCCACTCCCATTTGTTCCAACATTTGTCTGTAATAACAGGTTATCTATCCAACCTGATTGTCCATCCATTGTAAATAGAGGTTTGTCGAAATCCTGTTCTTATGCAAAACATTCATTGATTTCAATTTTTCTTGTTTTTTTTTGCATAATAAGTCGGTTGTTTTGTGAACATTTGGTTAAAATTGTGAAATTTTGTACACTTGCAGAATATAATTATGTTTATGATTTTAAAAAGCTTTATAGGACAAGTTTGGATTAGTTCAAAATGGCTGACAAATTTCAAGATGGCCGCCATAACCATAATGATGTTAAAATATATTTGGGGTGATTCCTGTGACCTGCATAAATGTTAAGTGTTACATAATTAATGATTATTAAGACGTCAACTGTTAAAAAATACAGATACTCACTGAAACATAATTTTGTGTTGCCCTTAAACATGATTAATATACCGGTTTTAACGACAAAGAACCCTATATTTTCATAAGGGGATGCTTATTACGACACCGTTTTCCGTTTAATGTGCTGGATTATAGCAGAGTATTTGAACTTGATTTTATGTTACCTGTGTATGATGAAGACCTGGAAATACAAGATGGCGTTCAAGATTGCCGCCATAAATATCAATTTAATTATTGTAGATCTATCACTTTATATGGCACACATTAAATAAATAAAGCTGGTTATTTTAGTGTTTATTTCATGTTCCAAACGTAACTTAAATTTACATGCTGCAGTTACTACCTCTTGGACAAGGTCAAAGCCATTTCAGGGTCAATGAACGAAACTTCCACAACAATTAATATTTTCTGTAAATAGGGATTACGTACATGTAATTTGCTTTTATTTAAAGCAGCTTACTGTTTCTGGAATCGTTAACTTAATTTAGTTAATTACAAGTGATATGGTCTCAGGATATGTCCAATATGTCCACCAATTCTCAATTACACACCATGTGGCATTTAATATTTGTCTGAATTATAGAGCTGCGCATTGGTTTGGTTAGCTTTATGGTTGCACAATGTGTAGTATTTGGCGATGAAAGGCCTTATGTGAAAAGTACATGGATAACACTTTGGCTCCACACGGTCTGATAGGCACTGAAAAAGCCTAATAACAGCTGCAAACGAGCTTGTTCGGCTTTGCCTGAGCTTTATGGTTGCCAAAACCTGGACATCTTAGCACTGAGTAGTATAATGTCAACTGCACATAGGTTTGTTTGGTACTGGATGGGGCTAAAATTATGTGATCTTTGAGTCGTATACAGAGCTGCATACATGATTCGTTGTTTCTAAAAACGCGCTACGGCTGCTAAAATCAGTCTATTTGACACTGAATATGCTAAATTAGAGCTGCGCATGATTTTTGTTTTACTCTGAATTATCTTTATTGTCTTTGTCGAGCTATGGTATATTTGACATTCATTATACTAAGGGCTTGATATGGATTTGTTAGGCTCTGAATTGGCTTTATTGTTGCCAAACTGTGTTATTTGGCACTGAGTATGATTTAAAAAAGTTTCGCATGTTTTGGTTTTGCTCTAAATGGGATTTATGGTTGTCAAAATGTAGCGCTTTTAGAACTGAGGATGCTTTATTAGAAATGCTCATACTATTATTCAGCTTTGAATAGGCTTGTGGTTCCCATACTGTTTTTTGGCTTAACTAGAGCTATTGGCACGATGATAAACAATCCGTCAAACAGAAGGCTTGGCACCGAGTTCACTTTATGCGATCATTCAAATACATTCTTGATCGTAAATCGCTTGAAGTTCTGTATTTTTCATTTATTAAGCATCTGTTGGAATATGTCGATAGTGTCTTGGATAATCTAACGCATGCTGACGACGAGGAGTTTCACAAAGTACTACATGAGGCTGCTAGAATAATATCCGATGCAATTCTTTGAAACGTTTTGTAGTATCTTTAATATTTATGTTGAAACTGGAACTGAATCACTCAAAGAAAGGCGACGTTAACATGAACCTATCATGTTCTTCAAGATGTTTCACACTCTTGCACCAGCATATCTAACTTCACTGATTCCATCAAGAGTTGGCGATACTACTTTGTATAATCTTCGAAATGCAGCTAACCTTTGGAACATTTCATGCAAATCACAGTTGTTGACGAGTTCATTTCTGCAAAGTAACTGCAAATATTGTGCCAATACTGCGAGGGACGTATGCACTGTAGCAATCTCAACGAACATCTAGTTTTAAAAAATATCCCGATCTGGAAATGATCCTTATGGCTGCCATAATGTAGTCTGCTTTGCACTGAGTAGGCTTATTTGGAGCTTCATATGTATGATTTTGGTCTCTATATGGGCTGTATGGTTGCCGGCATTTGATATACTTGGTATTGAGTATGCTGAATTATAGCATGGGCTTGTTTTTCTCCAAATTGGGCTGATTGTTGCAACATGTAGTCTATTTGCACTGCAAAGGCTTATTAGAAATGCTCAGTTTATTTTGCTCTGAATCATTGCTTCATTCAATACACGGTTACAAATTTGTTATCAGTAATTAATAGTTTCCATAAATGCATTATTTAGTCGGTAGTTAAAGGTTTATAAATAAAAATGGATATTTGTTATATATGCGTGTGTATTGATTTTGAATATGAGTGTCACTTCAAGTGTATTAGGAAACAGTTAACCCATCTATCCAAAAAGATATGCAAGATATCCATATGTTTTGTGTCACTTGGCCAAATCTGCACATTTTGTATTTCTGAACGCGTTCACATGATAATTCAGAACATCGAATTTATTTACTATTATGCACAAAGTGGGTGCTGAAAAGAACATGGGACAATAATGAAGCTTATATTACTGACTTAAAATGTAAATTTCTGTATTCAATACAATTCTTATTCACTGAGCTATATATGGTTGCAATAAAATGAAAGGAAAGTAAAAAAACATATCCGTCTTTTGAAGAAATAAAAGGCATAGTTTCAAAAGAAAATTGCACGTATTTACGTTTTATTTTATTCAAAAAAGATCAAGAATGTATTAAAAGTTGATAACTTTTAAAGTATCAGCTGAAATAGGAGTGCGATAGCCTTTATAACTAAAAGTATTTGAAAGTTTTCCACTCCAATTTGATAGCATATGAGTCTCCAGTAGAAAAACAAATAGCTACACAAAATATTTAAATAAAAAAGTTGACATGATATGTCAGTCCTTTGTAAAGCAGTATTCTGGGAAGTAAAAAAAGGTTTTACAGAATAAAAAAGTTCCCTGGTTTACTTGTTCACTGTAAGCCCTGCAAGGTTAATAAATACCCCACAATCAATTGTTCGGCTTAAATGACATGAAATACCAGGGGATAAAATTTATTTCGACTTATTAATGCTTTCCCCGGGCCGTTGCCTTAACTGCCTTAACTGCATATTTCTTAACATAAGGATATTTTATTGCTCCGACCCCCCAAAAAGTTTCCAATGCAATATTCGAAAAAATAGGGAAGGTAGGTAAGTAGGCACATACGTATTTTATTTTGAAACCGGGATTCTATACCAAACCTACCTATTTCTGAGTATATTTTATGTATAAGACATTTTAAATATAAAATGTGTACATGTTCGATAAAAAATGCACGTTTTTTAGGAAAATTACAAAACAAACACTTCAGCAAAGAAATTGTAGGGTCAAGGGGAAACAATAGGGTCGGTCAGGTTTGTGGAAAAAAATGGACGATCGGGTTATTAGACACAAAAGGGTCGATCAGGTAAGTGGACACAAAAGGGACGGTCGGGTTAGTGGACACAAAAGGGTCGATCAGGTTAGTGGACACAAAAGGGACGGTCGGGTTAGTGAACACAAAAGGGACGGTCGGGATAGTGGACACAAAAGGGACGGTCAGGTTAGTGGACACAAAAGGGACGGTCAGGTTAGTGGACACAAAAGGGACGGTCGGGTTAGTGCAAACAAAAGGGACGGTCAGGTTAGTGGAAAAAAGGGACGGTCGGGTTAGTAGAAACATAAGGGACGGTCGGGTTAGTTGACACAAAAGGGACGGTCAGGTTAGTGGAAACAAAAGGGACGGTCGGGTTAGTTGACACAAAAGTGTCGATAAGGTTAGTGGATACAAACGGGTCGGTCGGGTTAGTGGACACAAAAGGGACGGTCAGGTTAGTGGACACAAAAGGGTCAGTCGGGTTAGTTGACAATAAAGGAACGGTCGGGTTAGTAGAAACAAGGACGATCGGGTAAGTTGACAAAAAAGGGTCGGTCAGGTTAGTGGAAACAAAAGGAACGGTCGGGTTTATGAACACAAAAAGGTCGGTCAGGTTAGTGGAAACAAAACGGTCAGTCGGGTTAGTTGACACAAAAGGGACGGTCGGGTTAGTGGAAACAAAAGGGACGTTCAGGTTAGTGGACACAAAAGGGACGGTCAGGTTAGTGGACACGAACGGGACGGTCGGGTTAGTGGACACAAAAATGTCGGTCGTGTTAGTGGAAACAAAAGGGACGCTCAGGGTAGTGGAAACAAAAGGGACGGTCAGGTTAGTTGACACAAGTCGCCCAAGTTTCAAAGTGATAGCTTTGATAGTTTCCATGATAGTGACCTAAACGCAAAACTTAATCAACGGTGCCGACGACGACACTAGCTCGTCATTTTTTGAATAATCAGACGAGCTAATAAATAATAATCACTATGTTCTGTTTACTTGCCATTCAATAGAAAAACAACATTTTATACAGATAAGCACAATGTGAAAAAGAACCATATATAAACATTGTATATACGCATTACAATAATACAAATCTAACAATATCTGTGTGTGCCCCACTGAGTAGTTTTTTCAACTAGATGTTAAAGCTGTCAATTTTAAGTATTGGTGTCAAAATACCTTCAAAATGTCGGTGAAACATTGAAATTTGACACCGTCGAATTTTAATCTCAGAGGTCATTTTTCAACAAACAACGTATTAATTTTTCCCCGACCGTTGAATAATGACCATTCGTTGCGTGCAAAAATGACCGTCAAAGGACTCTTGAGGTCAATTTCAAACTTGGTCAAACTTGATTTCAAACCGGCCTGTATTTTATAGAATACATACCAGAGTGACAACTTGCCCATCTCAAAAACAGTTTGAAAAAAAAAAAAAAAAAATGAAAAAATTGCGACGCACAGGAAACCAAACTTAACGCTGGCTTTTTTTAAAGGCAGACAAGTTCATCGAAAAGTACTATTCAATGGAAAAAGTTGTGAAATCTTTCATACCACATATTGCCTCTTGTGTCTGATGTTTTGTACCTTTAGATGTTATTATATTGCGATATTTACATACATTTTGTATACCAGTGAATATTTTCTTTGATGTGTATCTATAACTGACGTCAAATGACACTAAATATTCACAGTTAACGTTTCAATATGTAACTTTAGAAATTTAAGAATTCTTACAATTTGTTTTGTATTTTTCAGTTTTTACCACATCAGGCTACATGAATAAACTCGAAATCAAAATTTAGCCTTTGGTCATACTATACGCGGTGGTCCGCCCCCAAGGCGTTATATGTTTACAGTGAAGAAAAATCTGTACATTTGTTGACAGATGAACGAATTCATTGTATATTTACATTGTCGAAGTACTTGAAGTTGTTATTTGAATTGAGAGTGTATTACTTAAACGAAATTGATTAACAGCGCATAAAAAAAGTAAATTTAATGACATCTCATTATCTATTGTGCATGAGTTACATTAAATATACATCACTCTTTAAACCTCAAGAAAATTTATTGCAGAGCAAAATATATACTAGAGCTATTGATAAAAAACAACGAGTTGTACTCTATTACATTTTTTGTCGTAGATTTTTTATGAAATTTTAACAAAAGTTTTTATCAACTCTTTTTCCCATTTGATGAGATATTGCACTTTAAAAAAAAAATGTAAAATAATATTGATTTACATAACTTTTGAATGTCATGTTGTAAAATGAGTTGAGATTTGACTTAAGTATTTTCGTGATAATGTGACAAGATGTTTAGTATCTGTGTTAATAGTATGGCCGTGTTGTTTATTGTCTCCGTTTTTAAATTCATTAGTTGTGTAATGTTCCTAATGGGAAGGGTGTTTCTGTTGTTTAATTCCCTGTTGTTTCTCGTTTCTTTGTCTTAACGTTCCTGTTGCTTAGTTTCCATGTTGCATAAGTGGTCATGGTGTTTATATTCCCTGTTGTTTATTATCCCTGATGGATAAGGTGGTCCTGTTTCTATCTTGATCGTGTTGTTTAGTGGCCATGCTGCACACCAATCATGTGATTCTGTTCTTTAGTGTCCATGTTGCATAACTGGTACTGTTTACTGCCCCTGTTGTTAAGTGACCCTGTTAGATATTAATTGTCAAGCTTGTCTTGTTGTTTATGGGCCCTGTTGCCTAAGTGGTCCTGTTGTTTAGTGGCTCTGTTGTATAAGCGACACTGTTGTTTATTTTTCTGTTTGCTTAGTGTCCCTGTTGTATTACTAGTCCTGTTGTGTTGAGTCCCTTCTGGATAAGTGGTCATGTTGCCATGTTGCTCAAGTAATTCTGCTGTTTTAATGCCCTGCTAGACATGTTGGTTACAGTCCAAGTTGTTTTGTAGACATGTGGCATATGTGGTTCTGTTGTTTATTTGTTCTGCTGTTAATAGACTTTGTTGTTTCTTGAAAGTGTTGTTTCAGTGGTCCTGTCGTCGTATTAGATATACTTTGGATATTCAGTGCTATAACAGAGTTTCTGGAGAACAAAAAAGTTTTCGTAATGTATGTGTACCTTTTTTTTCTTCTTAATTTCCGTTTTTGTATCTTAAGGTTCACTTATTTTATCTGTTACAGTATCTTGGAAAAGGAAGAGGGAATATAAAACGAAAACGCGGGATGTTGCTGTTTTTGATCTCTATTTGCACACTGAGCTGTACATATATTGCTTTCAATTCAACAGTAAAACAGCCACAGACAGTAGAACAGGCGAAAACAAGCCGCCTTGTGCCGTCAAGCCTTGTGTATGAATATGGATCAACCACTACGAGCGCATGTGAAAGTAATATAACCTTCTATGAACAAGAGTTTGTTGTTTTGAAGTATGCCAGACATATTAAGAAGGACGTGTTTTCAATAATCTGCAGAAATGCAGTACCTCAGTATGCGTTTAAATACCAATGGGACAACACGAAACCCCTGCAAGAATGGCTTCAAAAGCTACAAACTGCTACTAGTGTTTTCCAGACGGGAGCCATTTATCCGGTCAATGACATCCCGACCTTTGTCTTTAAACGCATTGAAGCCCATAACCTCTACCACACAATGTGTGAATGGATGAATGTATTTTATATTTCTAAACAACTACAATTAAGTCCATCGAATGTTGACATTTTATTCATTGATGAAAGACCGGGAAATATGTTGGATCCTGTTTGGAATACACTGTTTGGAACAATTACAAAGGCCGATAGTGAGCAGGAACTTCCTGTGTTTGGAACGTTGATCTGGAGTATAATTGGGTACATCAGTCCTTTGAATAATCATGCTTTGAACGATGTTCCATACCTACAAGAGTTCAGAGATTTCTTCCTAGCCTCCTTCAGGATAAAGACTAAAACTAAACTAAACTGCAAACAGTTAACAATAACAGTGATTCTTCGGAGAGATTATATGACTCATCCAGAAAGGCAAGCAATTTTCGGAGGTCGAGTTCATAGGAAATTTGAAAACGAGGGCGAAATAATATCAGCATTGAAAAACAATTTCCCGGAAGCAAATATAACAGCTATAAGGTTGGAGGGCCTTACCATGCTAGAGCAGCTATCTCTCATTACAAATACTGATATTTTAGTAGGAATGCATGGGGCCGGATTAAGTCACGTGCTATTTTTACCAGACCACGCTCATGTTATAGAATTGTTTCCTTTATCATTTCACTCAGATACATATATTCATTTTCGAACATTTGCAAGGTGGCGTAATTTAAAATATTTGTATTGGCAAAACACGGAAGAGGAAAATGAATTTAAAGGTTTTTATACACATATACCAAAGAACATAGTTGATGTGCTATCTACTAAGGCAAATGCTTCATTATGTGGAAATATATAAGCCATTTCGTTATAATTTCTTGAAAATTGATGTAACATTTGAGGATCAACGAGCAGAATTTCATATACCAACTTATTTCTGATAATATCGCAGGATAATAACAATATTTAATGAAAACAACAACAGGAAACAATTACTTTATGTAAGTCGATATTTAGTCACCTTACTGGAGTCTGGTAGTGTGGACTAGGAACCCTTCAAAATGCTATAGCAAAGTGTACATAGTGAAGCTTCAATTTACAACACTTTTGCAGTAGAGCATTATACCAGTTGTATAAATGATAAGCCTGTTTGGGGCACACGGTTCAAGGGTGACAGACGCGTCGTTAGAATTAAAGAACGACATATTTCGTGTACCTATATATTAATATATATTGGGGTTACCGCATTTGAACACAAAAAAACAAATTTACCAGAAGCTCACATCTGGTCCAAAAGTTGTCTGTAATAACAGGTTATCTATGTATGGCTGCCAAATTTCTAGATGGCCACCATATATAGTGGTTCTTGTGACCTGAATAAATGGCCTGTTTAGTAAAAGGTAATGGTTATTAAGATGTTGAAAGTAAAGTCTATAAACAATTCGATTTAATGTGTTACAGTATTGCAGACATTTTATCACTTAATTTATGTAACCTATGTATGATACGGACCAAAAAATATAAGATGGCGTTCAAGATGGCCACCATTAATATCTAATTTTTATCTCTAAATTTGGCACACGGAAAAAATTAAGATAATCCTATTTATTTCATTATATATTTAAGGCCCTTGATCCCAATGTACCTTAAATTTACATGCTGCATTGATTTCCTTATGGACAAGGTCAATTCAATCTGAGGGTCAAGGAACGAAAATGCCACAACATTTGATATTTCCTGTGTAATTTTATAGTTTTTGATGCTAATGCAATTGTGTCTATCCAATGAGGGATGACATAAATTTAAACATAATATATATTTTTTTTAATTTAAAGCAGCTGAATCGTTTATATAATTTAAACTACTAGTGTTATGGCTAGGTTAAGGAGCCTCTCAGGATATATCCTTTATGTCCACAAAATCTAATATGGCCCCATGTGGTATTGATTAATTGTCTCAATTATAGAGCTGCACACTGGTTTGGTTGGCTTCGAATGGGGCATATGTTTGCCAAATGTGTAGTTGGCGATGAAGTGCCTAAGGTGAAAAGCACATGGGTTACTTTGGCTCTGATTAATCTAAATGGACTACATGTGACACTAAACTAAATGACAGCTGCATATGCGCTAGTTTTGCTTTGAATGAACTTTATGGTTGCCAAAATCTGGACAATATAGCACTGGGTAGGCTAATTAGAGCTACACATGGGTTTGGCTGAACTTGATGGGGCCAGAATGATGTGATCTTTAAGTCTTAATTAGAACTGCATACATGTTTCTTTGGCTCTTAAAAAGCGCTATGATTGCTTGAACTGGTCATTACGTCACTTAATATGCTTAATAAGAGCTATGCATGTGTTTGTTTTGCTCTGAATTATCTTAATGATCTTTGCCAAGATATGGTTCATTTGGCATTTATTAGACTTAAAAAAGCTGCATATAGGTTTGTTGGGCTCTAAATGGGCTTCATGCTGTTGTTTTTTCGCTTGTGTTATTCATAAACTTTGTCTCTAATTTAAGCTTCGTGGTTGCAAAATATAGTCTGCTTTTCACTGAGTAGGCTTGGAGCTGTATATTTGTAATTTAGGTCTCTACATTGGCTGTATGGTTGCCATCATGTGATCTATTTGATACTGAGTGTACTATGTTGAAATATAGCATGGGCTTGTTTTGCTCCAAATTGGGCTGATGGTTGCTACATGTAATCATTTTGGCAGTGCAACGGTTTCATTAGTAATACACAGTTTGTTTTGCTCTGAATCTGCTTCATTGTTGCGAAAATGTGGTCAATTGTGCACTGTCGGGCTACACATGCCCTTGTCATGCTCAGAATGTGCATAATTGTAGTCAAAAGTAAGACAGTAGAGAACTGGATTGACTAAAAACAGACTCTCTGAGGTTTGTTTATATATGAAATTTGCTTTACTGTGATCATTAAAGTAATTTTCAGACACTGGAAGGGTCTGTGTAGAAGTATTCTGTGGTTAAGAATGCCGAATAATGCTGCTTTACTGTTTGCCTGACACATGGTGGACTTAACTGTAGCTACATTTGTGTTTACTGGTACTGCGATGGATGTGGAAGAGCCCTCCTGTGGTATGTTTGACACTTGATAAACTTTTTGCAGCAGAATTTTGAATAACTGGGCACTGAATTGACTTGTGATCCTATATAGGATTTCTTTACACTCAGTGGTCTCAAGTCTAACAAAGGTTTTTTGGACACACCGTGGGCTTGATAACAGTCAGTTTATGGTAGCTGTATGGCAGATTTGGGTAGATGATCCCCAGAATGTGATTACATGAGCGCTGGCTTAACTTTTGTAAACCACGGCTACCGCTTGTTTAATAATGATTCGGCTTGGCTGTAACCACAATAGGGATACAGAGGGCTATTGGGGACCTACTCAGTGGACTTATAGAAACACGATTTGGCTTTCTAAATACTCTTTGACCTTGGAAAGATATTATTTTTGGGTTGTCTGGAACTAGAATAATTGCTCAACAGGTTGGAATAAAACACTGAATAAACTTAAAAAGTGATATTTCCGGCTCGATAGGACTACAGGAAATTCCCCAAAATATTTTATATGAAACTAGTCAAGCACTGAGTTTCTGAATTAAAGTAACGTATGCTGATCTAATCGTCTATTGAAAGGCTCTTTTGAAGGTGGACTTAATTTAATCTGAATTTATAACGATTTAATATGTGATGAAATTACAAGATTACTTTAGGCTACGTGTTCAGAAAATTTATTAATGTTTTATGTTGATTTGATATGTTTACCCGACGGTAGTAGTGCATGCCTTGTAGAATTATATTTCATGTGTATTTTCGATATTGTAGATCCTATTAACAAAATGTATAAGCATTTCTTTAGCATATTGATATATACATTAATTTACAATTTGCTTAGAAATTAGTTTTAATTTGTTATTTGTAAAGTAAGCAGTTTCTTAAGTAGTGAATCAAATGAACTTTTAGTCTCGGTAGTGCATCAAATAAACTGTAGTCATGGTATTGAATCAAATTAACTTGTATTAACGGGGATGAATAGAATTCTCATAATAATCATTTTCGCTCACAGTGGGGAATCATACGACCTTAGCTAGATATATTACAATTACATAATAAAAGTTACTTAATCAAGCTATAATTGTCGAATTACATGATTTGGAGATCAATTATTTAACATAATTTCAGTACTATTTTATTAGTCTTATTTAGAGTTGCAACCATCTAACTGTATTGCTACAAGTGTGTATTTATTGTATATTTTATACATTTGCCTTACTGTGAGTTTGATTGTTCAAATTTTAAATTCATTTACACTTTTTAATTAAGTCCGATTTTAATAATTTTGATTTATTTTGTATTTAGTAAGTTATTTCGAGTAATGTATTCAGTGAAAATTCCATATATATCAGTCCCTGAAATTTATTTTGCATATCTGAAATTTAATGTCATTTTTTATATTTCTATACACTGTAAAGGGTGATTTTATAATATTCTAAATTAACTTTGAATTTTCTAGAAGTGATTTGTAGCATAAGAAACTGAATATTGTAATTAAAATAGTACAATAATCAGTGATTTGTGACCATTAAACATTTCTGTAATTAATATATAAAACATTTCACACTTTTATTAAATACTGTGTTGTGATTAATATTGTGTGGGTTGTGATATAATAAAACTTGTCAGACAAGGAGGAACGCATTGACCATATGGACAGAGAAGAGGACAAGTTGGATACATCCACATGTGATGGTCGAGTTTATGTTTCTGTAGAGGAGGCTAAAATTTTGGAAGCCATGAAATTACTTGGCATAACCTTCAGACATGATGAAACTCGCAGGCATTTAGATATGATAAAACAAATATTGATGTAAAGCCAACTCCAAAATCTACTGAATCGAGGGCACTTCATTTTCCTAAGCTTTCAACATTCTACGGTGATGATGGCAAAGATGAAGTTTCATGGGAAACATGGAAGTATGAGGTTGAAGCTTTGATCAATGAGATATTCTTTTCAGAAGAGCAGATTATGTTAGGTATAAGAAGATTATTAAAGAGCGTGGCAGACGATAGAATCAGACGATTTGGACAGGGTGTTAGATAAGATTATAATAATTTAATGATGACTCAGTTGGAAAATGATTATGTAACACTCGAATCTAGTGAAAGGCTAATGCATGAATTCTATGCATGTGAACAGCGCTCATCTGAAAGTGTGCATACATATGCATCAAGACTTGAAGACCTTTTTGATCAAGCAGTCAATTTACGTACTGTAAGGTGTACTGGCAAAGGTTTAGTAAAATAAGTATTTCATTCGGGTTGAGGAAAGAGTTGAAGCACTTAACAATTTACCAGAGAGATGGGATGACTCATTTTGAGGATTTCAAAAGATAAGTTAGAAATACTGAGGCAGATTTGTCTCAAAGCCCTAAAGTCAAAAGAAAACCTGTAAGGCTGCTGTAAATGTTGATAGGAAAGAGGAGAATGGTGACATGGGCAAAGTGATGCCACTTTTGCAAAAACTTTATGATAGAATGGGAACATTAACACACAACAATGTTCCAAAAGAGGCAATAGTAAGTAACATGAACTAAGGCGCAGTCTATACGGGCTTGAAGTATTATTCCCGGACACATTATAGTTAAAAAATACTAATTGACTAAGTAAAACATACTTGGAGTGAAAGGGACACGTTTTGCAGTTCTGTTACTGTTTACAATTTATTTAATATATATATATATACAAACAACCACAATGATATTGTATACATTGTATATTATACATTTTACTATATATCGAAATAATTTGCGTTGTGCTATTCATTTGAACTTAAATAGAGCTACTATGCATTTCATTTCAAATACATTAACGCATTATAAGAATATGTAACAAACAGAATACAAATAAAACCTACCACATAACAATAATGATTGCAAAGAAGAATATTACAATCAGGAGTAATTGTATTTTTTACTGAAATCGAATGGGCAAAAATCAATTTAAATATGATTGTAAGTCATGATCAAACATTTACTCCATTACTAGTTATAATTAAACAAAAGGAACCCTAACTCTAAAAATTGAAGGAATTATTGATTGTACATGAACTTTTTGTAGCCAAGCCATTACATCTGCAAAACATCTCAGTGAGAATACAGAATATATTCTTATTTGTTTGTTACAAAAATAAAATAACCCCAAAAAGGTAAAAATCTGTTGCAAAATGTTAAATATGAAAAAAGTGTTGTTTACAATTTAAGGGCAAATACAAATACTGCTTTCATTAAGACCAATACAACAGAATTATCTAAACAACTGTTTTTTAAACTTTTAAAACACCTTTAAGTGTTTGAATTGATAAATGAATTTGAATTTAAACAGCCTTGTTAAAATCAGGTATATAATAAAAGAAATATGTTTAAGACATTCATCAGTTAAATATGCATGTACACATGTACTCTTTAGAAAATTAAGTCATCCACAGTGACCCAGATGTCTTGCTTTCCAATATATTTTTATGTTTTTACATCTGGCGGGAAACAAAATTGTATGAATAAGTTCATGTTAAAATTTTCAAGACTTTAAAGGCCCAATATGTTTAGTAATGTTACTTTATCTACGTGTATGTATAGCCAAATGACATCCCTTAACCTTCTTGACATCTTTTAACAGCAAGTATGAAAACAAACAACATTGGATATATCGATACAACAAATATGCAACACAACTGAAAGTATATTTTAAATTTAGCGCCTATTTTTCATATTTCAATGATACTGTTGGACCTTTCCATACATTGTCGTTTAAAACAGCATTGTGTGGACATTGGGGTTTTATCAAACAATATATATCATAGTTTTATACTTACTTTCATTTTTTTCTCTCATTATTAATTATTAAACCCTAAAACATTTCGGGCCTTTCAAGTATGAGCCTAATTTTCTATCAAATAAGAATCCAGTCAAGTATCACAAAAGGCAGCTGAGCTTTTTAAGCACTATTTTATATTTGTATATGCATAGGTTTAAAAGCCGTAAGGCCACAACAAATTGATCATTTGTTCTACGGATTTTGCCAAAAAAATTATGAGCGAGCGAGCGAAAAAAAAATACTTTTTTTTAAATTTAAGGCAAATCAGAGGCGAGCGAAGAGCGAAAAATTAAAAAAAAAAAATATTTTTTTAATTTCTTACCAAATTTATCATACAATTATGTCAAGAAATGCTTTTCAATTACAAACAAAGGTTTCAGTTATAAATGAAAAGGTTTTGATTGTATCACATGAAAACCTGTCTCAATATTTAACAAATGGCAATGAGATCCACTTTACTATTAACTTAAATTTAAACGTGGATATATTGTAAAGACAACATTCCTCATAGTAACGTGCAATTATTCGAGGACCAAAACGAAAACTATTGTATTCATTCCGTAACTTACTATCCCAAAAAACATTTTAGACTAGTAAGAGTAATTCATCATTTGAGCATTTTGAGCATTTCCAAATATTGGGTCAGGTCTAAATTTGAACCTCTTGAAGAACGTGATAAAATTGTAGTGACATTGCAGAAGATTGAAAAAGTAAATAACACAGAGAACATTTCTAAAAAAAGAAACAATGTGGATTGAATTGCGGGACAACATATTTGAAGCAGGATCAAACAATTCTGCAAATGTGGCACCGGTTATTATTTTAAAGCAGGTGGTGTTTCCCTTTCAAGACCTCGCCTTGACCAAGAACCTATGCTGTATAGGTCCGTGCCTTAAAAAGAACAACATGATGGCCCCATAGCCAAATTAAAATTAAAACAGTCATTTTACTTATAAAAGGTTTTATTTTCTAATTTAACTGATGTTATTTTCAAACTGTATGTGTTATGCACTAGTCAATTGTAACCACCAGCCCCCCCCCCCTCCCCTCCAGGTCTGGGGAATAGCGGGGACTTTCGGTCCAGCCAACCCCGCCTGGCAAATCCACCGCATTCACCCGGCACTGCGGGGCCACCTGGAAGGTTAAAACACGGTTCATTTACCCGGCTCTCCTCGGACCTGAGGGGAGGGCATTGGGGGGGGGGGCGTGGTTACAATTGACTGGTGCATAAATACAAAATGTTTGAATGTTTCTGAAACATTTACAAGTCCTACTATTTTTATCTGTTTTAAACCATTATGATTATATCAAAAGACATTTAAGAATTTAAAAAAATTAACTCACGAAAACATGTTCAATGGTTGTACCGTAAGTCGTGTGTTCGTGTATTTTAATATAAGTTTTGCACTCAAAATCCGATTTAGTTATTATTTAACACTAAATTTTGAGTACAAAACAATAAATTACTTAAAACACACATAAATAATTATTGCCTTCGACGCTGTGAAACTCTTGTTGTTTACTGAAGACTATAATCCATTGACTATGACACTGATTTTCACTTAAAAGTGTATTTTACATTACAAATACTGAAAGTAACCTGAAACTTAATACCGGAAATGAATAACAACGGTGCGTCCTGCAAAATATTCCCGACAAAAAAGACTGTCAAGAAATATCGGCTATTTTGCGGTTACCCGGACCTTATTTTGTCCTGACACGAGGAAAGTTTGCTCGCGAAGAATTTAAAGCATGGAATTACCTTCAAAAAGTCGAGGTCGACGTTGCAGGTTTAAATTCTAAGTAAAAGAATTTCAGAAAATAGAGGAAATTTAGAAGTCAACAAAAAATATAAATATGTGCGGCCAAATAGTATGTGCGGGCGCATATTATTTATATATTCATTTTTTTTTTTTCGTTTTTCGAATTTTAGGTGCGGCAAATCCAACGAACAAATGATCAATTTGTTGTGGCCTAAGTAACTTTTCTAATGTTGACTGTACAGACAAAAATAGAGCAAGCGCCGATTTCTTATGAAAACCATTCATATATATGAAAACAATGTAAACGATTAGAATTATTAGATTATATTATCTACACAAACTGCCTTAATGAGGCTAATTATTTATATATGATAATATGAAAGGTAGAACCAATTTAGACCACACATATCTTTACTATTACTTTATATATATTAATCTGAATGAATATTTGCAATACAGTGTCAAATTATGTTAAGTTCAAGCAAAAAAGCGCTTTCTTTCTCTTCATTCAATCTTATGTTTTTAATATTTAGTGTTCTCAAAAAGAACCAGCCGCCTGCCAAAATAGTTGGTTCAAATGGCAATTTGCCAGTTCAAATTTGGAAAAATAAGTGAACTTAAGTAGAATAAGTAATAGCTGGTCGATGACTTTACTACTTGAGAGGTTTCAGACGAATTTTATTGAGAACCCTGGATAATTAATTCAAAACACAAGCACACCTTTTCTGTACTGACAGCTGAATCTTGATCAATAACTGTGGTTCTTGAGCATATATAAGTATTTTTTTGACAGAATGCTTCAGTTTATTTCTTAATGCAACACAACCTGGAGTTTGACAAGAGTCTATTCAATACCTAAAGATTGAGTTGGTATTAGAACATGTAGTATTTTCATAACAAGCAGCAACAGCCCTTTCGGCCAAATGAAAAGCCGCAAATCTTTGAACAATCATTATTTTCTAATGCATTGAATCAATGTAAGCTTACTGAAATACATCAGTTTGTCAAATTTATGTTTTTCCAGTCCAGTCATGTATATATATATATATATATATATATATATATATATTTATATATATATCAGACAACGCGAAAACTTTTTCTTCTTCACAGGACATTGCGACAGGTAAACACCTTAAGTTTACCTGTCGCAACAAATTTTTACCTGTCGCAATGTTACAAACAGTATTCGGTTACATCAGCTTAAACCTTGATTTTAAGCCTCTTTTTTAAATAAGTTTTGTAAATCCCCATTATAACAGGTTTAGATCTTTTTGGTTAGACTTGTCTTACAGTTCTATAATAAATTACAAAAAAGCTAAATACCATGTAAAAAATCAATATTCGGATCTTATGTCATATTTTTTTTCTTCCTTTGCCTCCCAAAAAAACCAACTCATATCTGGTTCGTCTACCCATGGAACAGCTAGATCTTACTCTTTTAATTCATCTTTAAAGCGACAGTCCGCAAAAGTAACCGTATTTCAAAAGTTTTTAATAAGTTCCACATTGATTCAGACCGACTGAACCGCAATTATTTTTTAAAAAATCGCTTTAATAACTTAGATTTAACAAATTGAAAATTGCCGAAAGTTGCTATTTTTAGACGGCAAAAGGGAAAGTAGGTCTACGGTTTTTCCGACTACTCTTGGGGGCGATACTATTTCCCGGTCCCGGTCTCCTCCGGTCTCTGTTTTATAGTAGCTATCGGGCGTGACCAAAAAGGTGTTAATGACCGCGGGGGGTAATAGGATTACAAAAGATTACAGTTGATTAAAACATTAGATATTTGATGATAATTATGTCACTATTTATTTCAAATGTTATATCAATAAAACATAAAATAAATTTAGGCAAAGATAAAAACATGAAATATGCACATGTACTGAAATTAATGTCATGAATAACAAACACATTGAGTGTGTGTTTTTTTCATATTAAATTCAGTTATAAGTATACTATTGATAATATTAATACAAAAAATAACAATGCTTGACTACATGTAAATCAGATATGAGTCGGATATGCAAACATGGAATTTTTCAATTGTAATCATTTATGCTTAAAAAAATTTATGTCGGGGGGGGGGGGGTAAACATAAAAGGAAGAACAATAACATAACATAACATAATTTAAAAGGTGCAATTCTAAGTTAATTCATACTCTAGCCGTCCTCAATCTTTTATGCAAAAAACATGAGCATTTGTACTGCATCGCATCTTTCTCTACACCTTTAACACGAATTGCATAAATAGTGTATACCTATAACAAATTGCATAAATTAAGACATAATGTTTATATATTTTATACCATTTTGTTACATATAAAAACAACTAAGATTGTCAAAATCGTGTTATAAACATCAGCAACACAATCCGTTGCCTGGGGCCATAAGTTATGAACCGGGAATTATGAGACCGGATGAGACCGGATTTTACGAGGAGAGACCGGGAAATAGTATCGCCCTGCGCATGCGCAAGAACTTTGGAATCCCACTGTTTTTTCTATTTATATAACCGTTAACTCTCGGGGGCCGATAGTTAAGAAGAGATATTGAAAATGACACGAAAAACTCATTTCTAGGTCGATTTGAACCAATTTTTTTTTGGATTCGTCAGTCAGGAATGCTTATCAACACATAGATGAATTTTATTTTTTTTTCATGGCTAATTTGCCCGATTTGCGGACTGTCGCTTAAAAGATACAGCACGGTTATAAAATGTAACGAATTGTACTACAAGTCAAACTCAGGCACAACATTTATGCAAAAACGAAAGTAGATTTCTTGTTATTGGCAAAGTTAAACAGAGCGGAAAGAAAGTCAGCTCGGTATATTAATCATCATATCTAAATTAAAACGATTGCCGGGAACCACTTCGCCGAAAATAAATACATACGGAATTTTGTAATTTCCAAACATTTCCGTAAAATAAAAGTATTAGAGTACGAGCTGAAATCGGAACCTTACGCGTTTTATCGGCTTTTACGGAAACATGTCGAAACGGGGTTTACAAATAGTGATACACGGATTAACACGCTGAATAATCATGATATAATAGTTAAAAATAACTCTGAACATTTATTTAGAAACTGAAAGTAAATTTTCCGAAAATTAAACGGTGCTGAATGTAATTTTTCACCGGACATTGTGACCGACCAAAACAAAAGTTTCGCCGGTCAAAATGGAAATATACCGGACATGTCCGACTGTCCGACGGACATTCGCATAGTCTGATATATATATATTCAACAGAACATATCAGTTCAACAATATAAAAATAATGATCTTGTGTTCATTGACAGTCAAAAACCATTATAACTATATGCCTAACTGATTGCTTCTCGAACTAATGGTGCAACAAAAGAAACTGAACGAAAACACTAAGAGCTGGAAAATTCTGAAAGTATCCGGTTTTAAATGCTTATTTTGGCACTTGACACAAATTTCAGAATATGGCATTTTGCCATTGTCTATAGGTTGCTCAATAATTACACATTTGCTGTAAATGTCACACGTTTAACAAAATACAAACAAACAAGTTCGACAGGGATGACTAACATCTTCATTCTTTTGAAATATTGTATTCAGTGCTACATCGACTCCCGGTTTCAGATTGCTAGACCACTTCAGGCTGTTGGCACATCGGAATCCGCAAATAACATTAGGCCACACCAAATTAATGTTTAGTTCCTCGGATTTTTGCCAAAAAAAATTGGAGCGAGCGAGCGAAAAAAAATGTTTTTTGTCAGTTTTCATAAAAACCGAAGCGAGCGAAGAGCGAAAAATATATTTTTCCTTATATTCAATATAAATAAGAAAGATTGTTCAAAATAATTGCCCTTAAACCCATTTTAATGCCATTTTAAACTGAACCTCTTATGGACATTGGGAAAATGTCGGAAAACATACTATTTATTCATCCGTGTTTAGTACAAACATTATATGGATAAATCTAATTTCTTATATAATTAAAACGCACTTTAATATGATGATCATTCATAATAATAAATAACCCTGCTTTTAGTAAAAAGTTTGAAACGACTTATATAAATCTACCTGAATCAGTTTAACACCATATGCAACTGTATTAAGACATAACTTAGGATTGATTATGGATTTGTAAAAAATGATCACTTACACATCATCAAACATCAGACTCCATATAACATAGACTAAATTTTGATTTTATTATCACAGGAAATGCAATGACATGTGCTTATTAAAACAAAAAGAACAAGGGTATTTTTCAGAGTACTTTTTTTGGTTATTTAGATGTTTTTATGCCCCCCCCCCAAGTCCGGAATAGCGGGGACTTTGACTTCCGGTCTCTCAAAACCCGGGTTAAATACCCGACCTGCAGGGACACACTAACTTTAGCATCGTCGTAACGAGGTAAAATTTCGGTCCCTCGTACTATGACTTGCATAAAAGAGTACTAAGTTGATCATTCCGATTTCCATTCAAAACGAGTCACTAATTACGCAATATAATCGCTACCAGTCTCAGATACACATGCTTTATTGCATAATGATTGCTTTAAATAATGACCGTTTAGTGAATGAGACGATCAACAATGACTTCAAGCATGCTCAAAACATATTTATTGTAAAAAATAAGATTTAATTTCCAAACTTCGAGCCACATTGCTTATACCGGAAGCCGCCATTTTGATTGAATTTACTGAAACTATAGTCTGGAGTTCCTTCCCCTAACACTATCGTTATCGGGTCAGGCAAAGATCAATAATGGCGGCGCCCAGTGGACGCTATAACAAAAGTAAAATAAATGGTAACCTTATAGTATAAGGTATAGTATAAGGTTACCATTTATTTTACTTTTGTTGATCAAGTTTATATTACAACGGCATTTGAACACTATTTATATGTAGAATATAATGGTACACTCGATTTTCGGTGATCACTTGTCTGGAAAGAAATATTATGACTTATGTAAAGTTTACGTAATTCGGACGTTGTGTATTTTCGGATGTTTGTCAGTTGGAAATGAATGCCTTATTTGACTTCACCCTGTCTTATTAAGACTGATGGTTAAAATGGGAAATTCAAATGAATATTGGAACAAGTAAATAGAACTATTACACTGTACTTATTGCATGATTTGATTGTTTGCTTAAAAATAAATGGAGATGTTTTATGTTTTAGATTTTCCAAGTTTCTAGTTCTGATGTCGGAAGACGTTTGCTGCTCACCGACAAACATCAGGCCAAAAAATGGCTATGCCCAATGGCTATTAAAGGTTGCTGTTTATTTTATTTTTGTTGATTCCATTAATGAAACAACGGTCTTTGAACACTTTTTATCTGTAGAAATAATTACACAATTGATTTCAGTTATTTCTTGACTAGACAGAAACTTGAGGAATAAAAGCTACAATTTCTATCATTTAGGACAAGTAACAATTCCCCAATCTTAATATATCAGCCTTGGAATAATTTTAACTTTTTGGTAATTGTGAAGGACGACCATAGGGGTATGGCATTACAACACACCCTGCCCCTGTGATCAGTTTTTACTACTATTATTTCATTGACCTGTTTTGGGTTTATGTCTTGTCTAAAGCAATGTCAATACAAAACATTTATTTGTTAAGTGTATTGGTTGCAATGTCCGAGAGATCAGCTTATCAGACATTGATTCAGAGGGTCCGGAGTTCGATCCCTACCTGAAGTTTTGATGAAAACAGTTCTGGTTATAATCAGTAAATGGTTCTTTATTACATACTCAAATCAGATTTTAAAACTAAACATCAGTTCATTGCTAAAAACCTAGTATACAGTTTTGACCATTTAAGCTATCCAAACAATCTGACTTGAGCAATTGCAATCATAAGGATTGTATGAAATATTAAAAAATGTAATACATAGGAACAAAATACTTCTTTATTTTGTGCATCATTAAAATCCTAACACATGTCTTTTATAATTATCAGACCAAGAGATCACCCTAGGGACCAAATCGCTGGAATTGGATAGTTGGGATAGCTCGTCTGGCCAAATCCAAATATGAGGTAACTATGCTTCAAAGGCTCTTACATAGCTTACCGGTAATGCTGTTACACATTTCTGACCATCGTGACATACATAAATCTGTATGTCTTGCAACTATGAGTTCATCTAGATACAGAATAAATCATTAATATGGAACTGTCTAGTGTCGTAATGCACCTTTTACCGATTTTTGAGACTAGATACCACAGGATGATTAAGTGTACTTTTCTTGTTTTATTTTTAGGATAATTAAAACAATTCTGCTACATTTAGTGAATTTAACCTCCTTATGAACCAGATCTTCAAAGAATTGAAAGCATTACAGATAATACAATTACTTTCCTTTCTCGATTTTTTAACAAGTTTGGTGTTTGCGGAAATATTTTCACTTGAGGTTTTATTGGCAACAGAAAACTTTTATGTCACACCGACCTGCTCAGCAAATTATATTATGATGAGTTATCAGTAAAGGTAATTATGTGAAAAACTATGTTTTAACAGTTCAGATTGTTATGAGGATGAATTAATATTAAATATATGTTTAAGATTTGAAGCTATTTTGGTTTCAGTTTACTCTTGTCAAGTTCTGAGAGCTCAGTCAGTTATGTTAGACGACCTTCACATCCCATCCAGGGGCAACTGATGTGGCCGAGCAGGCACAAAGACACAGATTCAATCTATTTATCTTACAATGTAAAAAATGTTGTCAATTACAAGCCTTAATCCTTGTTTAGTCTTGTTGTTTGGTGAAGGTAGTCATATCTTCAGTCATCCTTCCGTCTGTATGGCCTAGTGGTAAACAATCCGCCTGCGGAGCGGGGGATAGTGGGTTCGATCCCTGGCCGCATCATACCAAAATACTTTAAAAGTTGATACAAGTAGCTTTCTTGCCTGGTACACAGCATTTCAGGGTAGTGCTTGGAAAAGTGGTGTACTCAATACTGGTTTAACCCAGGAAGATGTACCCCTTGTATCTGTGCTTTACACGTAAAAGAACCAAGGGGTCTCTTTGAAAAAGAACTATCTCTTCAGCATGCTGCCCCTTCAGCAAAAACAAAGAACCCCGTTGGAAATAAGTGCTTGCACTTTCACGGGTTTTCCTTGACCGAAAGGTCAAAAGAAAATTTTAATACATACATCCTTACAATATAGTAAGCCAAAAGCATTCTGTTGTTTGTCAAACTTTGTGTTCAGGTTACCTTACTCTTCCTTTGACCTTAAGATCTCAAATAAGGAGTCATTTTGTGTCCTTCACCAATCTCTCTACCAAGTATTAGGACCAAGCTAGTCTTGAGCATTTCTAGTTTCAACCTCACAAACATTGGTCTACTGACAGAATGACCAGCATATGCAAAGTAATGCACACCCACTTGTTTAAAGTGGGGCAGAACTATCACAATAAATAGATGCTCACTGTCACAAAACACTGGCCTAATTTTATGACATCAGGTTTGGTGATAAGTGGTTAAGCAAAATTTAGAGAGCGGGCACTGTGAAGAAATAGTTTGCCATTTCAATGGTCATATCTCTTAGAGTGATAGTCTGATACAATAAATGGATATTGATGGTTAAATGAACTTGTCCAAGATACATGTATAATGGCAAAACACGTTTTGACCTAACTTGTAGATAAGACCTAAATAAATTTGTTTGGTTATGGTTACATCCATTTCCGAAATAGGTAGGGTAGGATTTCTTTTTATTAGGCTTTACAAATGTCATTTTCATCATTAGATAATGGTGTTAAAGTTATCTTTCCTGTATAAGCATTTAGGTTTTAACTACAAAGTCAAAAGCGATTAAACCTTTTTGGTTTTTCATTTTTTTTTCAAACAGATTATAAAACAGTAGTGTCGGCGCCTATTCTGTCGGTAGGGTCGGGTAACCCAAAGCAAATCAATTTTTATTGGCCTTAAAATTGGAAAATGGGCTTATAATTTAATTGAGCTGAGAACTTATGCACCAGTCAATTGTAACCACGGGGATTTTACCATCAGTTTGTCCCCCAAGGGCAGGCATTTTACCCGGGGTTGGCTGGACCGAAAGTCAAACCCCGCTATTCCCGACATGGTGGTTGGGGGGGGGGGGGGGGTGCATAACTAGTCACAATTTCGTCTTTTTAATTCTTTCTGCACTGTGACATCCATTTTCAACTTTATGTAGGTTGAAAGTTCAAACATGTTTGGCGAGCTTTATATTCTGTATCTATGGTGAAAGCATACACACCCAGAAAGAAAACTCTTACGACAAATGGAAATAAACTGACACACTTGTCAATAAGAATGTTTAAATCAGGTGATGTAAGTCATTGAACAGCAAACTTCTTCCAACATCAGAACTGGGAAATCTGAAACATAAAACATTTAATCTTTATGCAACCAAACAAATCACGCAATAAATACAGTGATGAAATTATATTTTAATTTACTTGTTCCACTATTCATTTAAAATTCTCATTTTAATCATCAGTCATAATAACAGAAAGTGAAGTCATATAAGGCATTCATTTACACTTGACAATCATCCGAAAATACACAACGTCTGAATTACTTCACTCAAGTCAAAATATTTCTTTCCAGACAAGTGATCACCGAAACTCGAGTGTACCAATATATTATACATATAAATAGTGCTCAAATGCCGTTGTTATTGGCGCCGCTCTGAAGAGCGCGCCTATTATGGAATGGGAATTTATTTTAGTTAGTGGTAGGAGCGGTTTTTAAGTTGATTGACAGTTGGGTTTTACTGTTATTTTATTATGATTAAAAAATGCAAATGGATGGCGATTGCATGGGGGTTAAAATGCTATTTGTGGTTGAATAGATTATCTTCAATTTATCTTCAAAACATTATATTTGAAGAACGACGAATAAGTTTAATAACTGTTCCCGTTTCGTTTACGTTTTCCGATTGGTTAACTGTAATATCATGTGCCGGAAATGTAAATATTCGGAGGAGTTCCGAATGAAATGTAAAATGTGTGGACCGGTAATTATATGTGAATGGGAATACTTATGTTTTATGTTGTTTTGTTATGTTTACTGCATTAATAAACAATGAGGTAAGCTGTTTTCTTTAATTTAATCGATATTGGATTAAATGTTCGCCTAACTTTATTTTTTAATGTGTTGAAGGTGACATTAGTAAAATTGTATTACGATTGCCCCCGAGTTGTTTTATTTTTAGAACACTACACATATCCGGATGTTGCTATTTTTAGAACCAGAAGGTATTTCCCCGCTATTCATAGGTCAATAATGGAATTTCTACATCGTCGATTAATAGTTGGAAACTCGGTTTTGTCATGAATATACGTTTAAAATAAGTAAACACTAAAAGTGCACACTGACAGTTGATTACGATACATCTAACAACTTGAGTCATTACAGTAAAACATGGATTATAAGTGAATTATACGCGTAAGAGAAGATATTCTGTCGAAAAACTAATGTCAACAATCAGCATGGAATTGGGATATTCGTATCAAAGGGCTATTCATGTAAGTATCCTTGAGTAGTTGTGTAAGTTTATGTGTTCAAAAATGTTTGTTTTTTAATTTCTTTGGAATTCTTAAATCATTTTTATTTGCTAAACGTTAAGACAGCGTTTTAATATTTCTACATGTACTATAAATATACATGTTACATACTTTACATCTACATGTACTTATAATGCACCAGTCAATTGTAACCAAAGCCCCACCAGGTATAATGCACCAGTCAATTGTAACCAAAGCCCCACCAGGTCCGAGGAATAGCTGGGACTTTGACTTTCTGTCCAGCCAACCCCGGGTAAAATATTCGTCCTGCGGGGACGAACTGATGGTCAAATCCTCGCCATATGCCCCGTACCCCAGGGAGCCTAGGTAAGGCATATTCCCTGCTATATCTGGCTCAAAGACAAAACATCATATTCACCCGGCACTGCGAGGCCACCTGAAAGTTAAAAACACAGCCTATTTCCGCGGCATATCCCCAGACCTGGAGGACCGTGGTTACAATTGACTTGCGCATTATGTACATATTTTTAAATGTACTTATGTACATCATTTATGTATATGATATGAGTATGTAATCTTTTATTTGATTGTTTTATCTTAGAAAAATATTAGACTTAAAAATACCCATTATTTGTTTACAAACTGCATATTTTCAAAATAAAACTGTAAGATGTACATGGTTTCGGGCTGGAAGCCACAACAGCTTGGACACAAGCGACATTCATTTGCTTGGTGTAGGTCTCGTTGAACGCCATACTGTTGTGAATCATTATCAATTATATGCACAACATCTACACATTTGTGCCTACCAACCCTTACTCTTGGCTAAAACGGATATTAGTGCAGAAAGTATAATTAATACATGTGCATTTGTATTTTACGGTTGTAGTTTCTGTTTGTTGATAATTAGAAGTCTAATTTCTTTCAGGCAGGAAAAGGACTGAATATTACTATTATATGAAGAATTCCAGCCTGCATTAAATACTTTGTTGGATCATTGAGACAGATTTGACATCCATGTCTATCCACATCTGATAGAGATGATGTGAGTATTTCATATAAAACATATTTGAGTTGGTGTTTGTTGTTTTATAAACTCACTGTTTTCAATAATCCAGTGGTTGTGGTGGTGGTGATGGTGGTGGTGATGATGAATTTTATTGATAAATTTAGTAATTTTCTTTATATTATATACATGTATGTATCAGCTTATTGTTGTTGTTTTTAAATAATGTTGAGAAATATTAAACTGTTTATATTTTATTTTGTATATGTATGGCAGTATTATTATCTATACAAATTAGTTAGAAAGTACTTTTTTTCTTTTACAGCACTAAACATTCTAGATGGGTAAAGACCTGTTAAATCAGCATTGACTCAGCATTGAGTAATTTTCATCTGTGCAGACACTACAAGTACAAACGCATGGGAACAAACCAAACTTCAAATGTTGAAGAGTGAAGAATTATTGTGAAACGTTCTAAATGTTAGAATACCATTGACTAAATAAAACAAATAGACATCGATTACCAGCAGAGACTGTTTACATGTTATAATATTAAAAAGACATTAGTTGAGAACTCACTCTGACATTTTTGGAGGGGCATTACCGCCTACTTAGTGTTCTTGTTTCTTTACATATTTTAATTTAAAAGTACATTCATTGTTTTTAAATCTGAATTCTGAGTTAGTATCATAAGTAAAATTCATTTATTTGAATGATTACATTTTATGAATAAGTCCAATTGAGCTTTTTACAAGAAAAAGGTTGATTTTTATGCATTTTATTAGTTATAAAAATGTATAGTTACATGACATTATGTATATTTTCTTCAAAACTGAACGGTAAACTATCATAAATTGTCTTTTGAATTGTTCATTAGACATCATAGAAAATATTTAAATGATTTCAGCAGGTTGTCTTATTATTAACTATTTTTTATGAATTTATAAAACTGCTATATATTTTCAAACATCGAAATACTGCTCTGTTCCGAAGACTCACAAGATCAATCAAAATGATTTTTTTCCATGTGTATCAATAATATATTTGGTTGAACGTAATTTTTCTGTTAACTGAAGTTTATTTTACCAGAAACTGTTGTGTTTATTTCATAATCTCTGATAATGTGAAAAAAATCAAATAAAGACAAAATATTTTTAATTAACAGTAAAAAATCTTCAAAATTTGGATAAAAGTCCCATAGTGTACCATGATAATAACTATGTTGTCCGTAAAAGCTTTATAAAAGTGTGTATTACTTATACCTTAATTCAGTTCAAATAATTATGGCCTTTAAGGATTTGTGTTTTCATAATATAGATTTCCTGTTATATTGAGCTTTGTCAATTTGTGTTGATGTTTATGTACAATTACTACTTCTATTTCCTAACTTTTGTCTCATTTGTCAAATTGAATTGTTACATATTTAAGTGAAAAAACACACACACTATTTTTAAAGATGCACTCTTACTCCCCAATAAGACTTATGATAATTAATATTATTGTTTTCATTTTTCAAAATGGGTTGATAGATGTCAACAACAATGTTTCTAATGAAGGAGTTCAATTTGCTAATCAGAATGAACTTAAACATGGTATTTCTGCCTTGTGATACTATAGTAGACCACAGTAAATCTTTTAGCAATCACCAATTGATCATTTAATATTTGTCATGCATTCTGCTATTATAAACAGGGTGACATGCTTGTTATCAGTAAACGATATTTCAGTAAATGCATTATTTAGTAAGTAGTTATTGTTTTTTCACTCAATTTGATGTGTGTTATATATACAATTATATGTATTGATTTCAAACAAGAGTTTCACTTTAAAGATGCTCATTTAAAGATAATGAACAGACACACAAAACTAGACACATTTGATACTAATTATACGAATGATTATTGTTTTATATATAGGTGACCTCTGATTTGTTTTGCAGATATTCATAAATGGGTGTTATTCTTTATTGTCTTCAGTTTCTTATACATTTAAGGATTTTTATAATTGCTTTTCTGGTATATATTACAATGTAATTTAATGCAAATGAAAACACACTTTAAACTGGACACATTTGATACTAATGATATAAATGATTATTGTTTACATGTACTCTGATTTGTTATGAAGATATTCATAAAGGGGTGTTCTTCATGTTATTATACATTTTGGACTTGATTTAGTATTGCTTTTCTGGTATATATTCATTTAATGCACAAAGAAATTATTTTAAGTGTTCAGTATCACTTTCACACATTGTTTACTATTATTTGTTTTGCATATTTGGCCTATTTATGCTTATATGTGCATTGTTGTATTTCAAAACCTTTGTGAAAAATAGAAGCAGTATTATTTCCTTCATACATAGTCTGATACATATTCAGTTTGAATGCGTTATTTTTTATCATATTTGAAAAAAATGCCATTGTCCAATAAGACACATGCTGTTTTTGTGTTAATATCAACTAAAACATCCATTTTCTACTCTTCTTTACTATGTAAATGAAGAAGTTAACATTAGTATTATTAAACAGCTAAAAACAAGGCATGTTATGTTATAAATGCATTTCATCTAGTAAACAATGTTCACTTTTATATAACAGTTCAATAATTATGTTCTATTTATGTTTGCAACTTTACAGTTCAATAAGTATGTTCTATTTATGTTTGCAACTTTTGGACGAAATGATAATGTTTATTATTTATTTATAAGTACTACACAAATTGTTGAATTGTTATTTCATATCACTTCTTCATGATGAATGAGGTAACTTATTCTTCCCTACAAGTTGTCATTCCAGCATGGTGACGTTGCCCCCTCCCCCTATATGATTAGAACTGCAGTGTACATGAACACTCTAACTCTATTTCAGCGTATTGCAAGAGTTATTCCCTTTGTATCTTTTCCTGTCCGGGGCATACCCCTGCGAAAAAGGTTCATGAACTATTCCAAAAGTACATGAACGTCCAAATAAGTTCATGAACTTCAAAATAAGTTCATGAACTTTGAAAGAATTTTTGTGAAGTTCATGAACCAAGTATTGAAGTTCATGAACTATTATTGTGATAATTTATTAGTTCATGAACTCTTGACCAGTTAACTGAAAGTTCATGAACCACATTTGAAGTTGATGAACTTTTGAATAAGTTCATGAACTTTGAAAGTTTGTTTGTCAAGTTCCTGAACATTTTATTAAAGTTTAGCAGAACTGCAACATAAGATTCAAGTTTGCATTTAAAAATATTTTTTCTAGTTGTTAATGTACCAGTCAGACAATTGTAACAACGCCCCGCCCAGGGCAGGGGTACATCAGGGATTGAGAGGGGAACGTGAAATGTTTTTACCTTTCTTGTTCATCAACTTCGTATACAGATGATCTGAGATTTGTGGCTGAAGGAATATTCTTAACAAAGTGTTGAAAAACAAAAGAAGATTTTCTCTTAAACCGAAACAACTGGTTCTGAAATATTTATTGGTTAAGATTCTTAAGAAATAGTTTTCCCATACAACTTTTGTTATGGTGACCATGCTGTACATATATAATTGATAGGCATTCATAGTCGTTTATATGATTTTTAAACTTCAAAATTGACTTACGATTTGTTTAAACAAATGTCTTGAGTCTTTGTGACGGCAATGTTCCAAACAGTAGTTTTTAATCTCCACTATTAGACAGCGTGAAAATGTATTTACACATTGGCTGATAGATGGTAAGATAATTAATAGCTATGATTTCTTTCCTCCAGAGTAATTCAAAATCCATTAGTTGTCTTTAACACTGAAAAAAAATGCAAACACAGCTGAATGACAACAATAAGCCGCCATTTTGAATTGAACCGGAAGTACATTCTGCAGACGATAATGGATGAAGCTTTCGTTGTGTAGGTCATTAAAATGACCAGGATGGCAAACTGGTGAGTTTTTACCTATCACTTGTAAATTATTGTTGAACTAAATTGGTTTTGACTCCTTACTAAATGTACAACGTTATTCAAAGACAATATCAATTGACTGTAAATTGTAATTTCTGGAAAGAGCATGTCAATCGACAATTTGATTTTTCAAATTATGAATTATATGTTTTTCTTACAAAAAATCATTAGAACTTATTGTCATTTCGCTCCATCACTTTGAAATGTGTTTACTTGTGTAATACTTTCATTTGATCGGAAAAGAGACAATTTAAAGAAGTCGGGAAAATATGTGACAGTTTAGAATTGTGATATGTGACTGCATTCATTTAATGTTCTTGGGTGATTGGGTGAAGAAAACATGTCTTACATATAATTGTTTATGATATATACTAAAGTAAATTGTCCATTTCAGACTCAATGGAGACGAGTAAAACACAACCAATTATGCAGTTACTCAGCTATAGATGTGGCGAAAGTGAGGATGTCAACTTTTCCTGTTACCGGTACGCCTGAACCCTGATCATGTTGCCACCATACAGAGCCCCAACCCACCAACGTGTGCTGTACAATTTCTGCAGATGCCCACGTGTTCATGACACTACTGACTAGAGTAACTGGTAAGGGTTTAAGCTAAGATAATTTTAAAAGTTATGAATTTTTTTTTTGTCATGAACACGTCATAGTGGATTTCAATGGAACCAAATACATATTTGACAGAAGTGAGTGTTAATACAAAGTCATACATTTATTGTTTTTCCCGGGAGGACCCTTTTCTCTCAAACATAGCAATTCAATTACTAGAGCAATGCCCCTTAACTGTCATATGACTCAAGAACTTGACAGTAGATTGCAATTGGTATCACTTTGAGGCTTAAATGTGAATCGTCCTCTACCTACAATTAATACTAGCTAATTTTGTTTCAACTGCATAGTGAAACTTAAATGTGAACAGCTTAAAATCTCATCCATTCTTTAATCTTCTAGAGTTAAAATAATTTAAAATTGGCCTTATTTAAAGGAAGAAGACTTTAATTATGTATTTTAAACTTGCTTTTTATCATCAAAAGCTAAATTCAATGTCATATATTTTTCAGGGAAAACAGACTTAAAATAGAGGAAGACAACTGCCGGTTGAGAAAGAAAAGGAGGACATGGGCGATACATATTACTGAACTGCAGTATAGAATCAACCAACTCCATGTTAGTTGCTGTGGAAATCAACATTGATACAGATAAAATTTTCGAAACTGTTAAAAAATATAAGTTACACTATCTTAACTAGGGAAGAAGTGAAAAACTGTTCCTGTATAGTGCGGGACTGCTTTACACAAACTAGATCCTGTCAGAAAAAGTTTGGCAAGTCGCAGTGATTAAATAAATTTGAAGCTTACACACATTCTACCCTAAAGAAGAACTATCATCATCTACAATGATATTACATCATTTGGCAAGGTCTTAGGTGTATATACTCACAACAGTGTTATGTGTCATAAAAAGTGGAAGTGTTATAAATGGGCGACTTCTTGACAAAACCATAGAACTGTCATATTTTATAATGATTAGTCTTGTTTCATTATAACTTCTTAAACCATTATGAAAAACAATGAATAAGTATTATAAATTAATGTGTGTTCAATTGCATAACTATTGAAAGTACATTTATTAGAATATTTATGTGATGGTCAAGTTTAATTTGCTTACAATCCACTAATAGTCTATTACAGTTGTGATCATCACATTTCTACATGTTTATTGTATAACATTCATAGTCCAATTATTGAGTAAATTGCTGTGATCATAGTGAAATTTTGTTGATGAATATTCATGAAATTCATAATATTAATTTGCTGCAAAAAGTTCATGAAAGAAAAATGACCACTTATGATGAACACTTAGTTCAGTTACTTTTAGTTCATGAAGTTCTTGAAATTTGGTTCAAGAACTTTAATTGAATGACTTTTAGTTCATGAACTTCATGAATAAATTGGCCATTTCTCCTTCATGAACTTTTTATTAAAAAGTTCATGAACCTTTAGTTCATGAACTTCATGAATAAATAGGCCATTTGTCCTTCATGAACTATTTAATGAACTTCATGAACCTTTAGTTCATGAACTTCATGAATAAATTGGCCATTTTTCCTTCATGAACATTTCATTAAAAAGTTCATGAAGTTCATGAACCTTTAGTTCATGAACTTCATGAATAAATCGGCCATTTGTCCTTCATGAACTTTTCATGAACTATTTCATGAATAATTCATGAGCTTCATGAACCTTTTTCGCCGGGGTAACTAGAAAACTACTTTTTTTGGAATTTCATTAAACATCATTCAATGGTATTTAGCACAACGAGAGGAAGTGAGGTGCACAATGACTACAGCTGTTTTAAGCTAATTACATAATTATTGCCCTTTGCCGCTTTTTCTTGACCAGAGCATTACTTTAAAACTACTTATGGTATTGAAATAAAACTTGGTATATGGGTATGTGGCAATGACAAAAAGTACAGTGCACAAGCACCCTAATTCTGTCGTTTTCATTAATGTACCCCACCCCTAATGAAATGTTCAACTTGAAAATCTTCAATTTCAATGCTTTTGCCTATGTTGTCATGCAGAAAACTACAAACATTTTGAGAATTTCATAGATGCGGTTCAATACACCATAATATGCTTGTTGGCCTTGACATTCCTTGTTTTTCAACATATAACAAGTGCATAAACTATTAAACGGCGCCCTTTGATGCTTTGCATTAATGGTCTTTCTTGTATTAACTTGATCAACAAAAGTAAAATAAATGGTAACCTTATAGGGTCCACTGGGCGCCGCCATTATTGGCCTTTGCCTGACGTACTGTATGAAATATCAGTAAGCAGGGAACCAGACTATTGAAACTAATGCTAAACCGATCGAGATACAATATAAAAACACTACGCATCGGTAACTTCCCTTAAAAAAAACACGAAAACTAGCGTAGAAAAATTATACTTGATTATTTTTAGCCTTTTAATAAATTATTACCTGAAAAAAAATTGTTTGGGGATCAAAATGGAGGTGCAGGCGCACAAAAAAATAAAAAAAAAATTCTTACATTTTAAAAAAAATAGGAGCGGTAAATCCGAGGAACGAAATATCAATTTGGTGTGGCCTTAAATCAATGAAAACAATTATTTGAGGCGTACACAACTCTATATGTAGTCATAAATTTGATAAATAATATTTAACAACTCCAAGGTAAACACCCACTAATTGACTACACATAAGCATTTTGGAGGAGTCAAAACTGCACATGCTTAGAATATCTTCTTACTTAAAGACCATTCTCCATTTTCCGGAGGCGATATGGAATTCCGGACAGGACCATTCTTTGAGCTGCACAGATTTTTGTCATTGAAAGTTCCTCCGCAGCTTCAGCAACCAGGCGGCTAAAAATAAATGATACATTTCTGTTTTAACAGAATGTTCAAATGTTATTATGTGTATTGTAGGAAAAGGCAATGATCTTAAAGAAACCGGCACACTTCTTATCCAATTTGCTTTGAGATATTTGAAGTAATTCAATTTAAAACACTGAATAAATGATTTAATATGAATGAATGTGGTGAGGTGAGCGATTGGTAATACTTCTTTAAAATAGGACTATTGTTTTATTTTGTTGCCATGATTGTTAAAGTAGATGTTTTTCTTGTCCTAAAGCTGAAGAACAAAACTTTCTCACACAATGCCACTGTTTGGATACATTTCCATAATGTTATTGTGAAATACTAAAACAAATACCGCATAATGTCGTACACCAGATCAAGTTTGGCTAGCTGGTCTGTCACCATCCTCTTCCCTCCCCCTCCGAACTGTTAAAAACAATAACAAAGTAATATTAAGTTGTATTAAGGAATTGTATAAATAAATAGATGCACAATGCTGGGCCGATGGTTACTAAAAACCTATTTTCATAAGTACAGTACACATGAGAGGGATTGTTATTAAAGGGTCACAAATGCTACTGTAATTACCGGAAAACACTTAAATTTTCATTAACATATATATATATATATATATATATATATATATATATATATATATATATATATATATATATATATATATATATATATATATTATTGTATGTAAGGGGGTGGAGGGCATCATACATATACACTATGCATACATATTCATACAGTCATACGTGTGCAGTGTTGAGAATCGTTCCAGTTTGAGTATCGATAATCGGTTCCACACAAATAAGCGATTATCGATAGTGTTTGTTGACAATACCTTAATTGTAGTTTTATTCTTGTACAATTACTCGTAATCCTTAACTATACTTATGGCATGAATTTGTTTAAAGTTATTTAGTGTTGTTGTTGCTTTCGATCATAATGTATACAACAATTACTGAACAGTTCCGAATTAATAAATGTACTCAAAGGAGAAAATTACCCAAACTTAAATAACGAGAGGAAAGATGAAAATCAACTCAACGGTTAAATCGATGATCAATTATGACAAAATACAATCGATTGTCGCCAATTTTAGGTCTAACCAATCAATTTGCCATTAAAATCGATCACCGGTACATCACTACTATGCGTGTGATCTATACAACGTAGCGTAAAAATATATGAAATGATTATTAGTGGTTTATATAGTTAGTGACATTTTGGGGAATCAACAGAAAACAAGGCAAGCAGGCCACGTCATGTGCTGTAAACTTTTAACGGATTTTTGACCTCAAGTCACCTTCAATTGTGATATGCAAACACCTTTGAATAATAATACAACATGTTTCGGGTGTAATGTATTATCAATGTTTATACTATATCAAAATAAACTGCCATTATTCAGTCATGATATAATCAAAGCAAGTCTCGTTCTGATATGCATTGACGAATAAGAATGCATCTATTGTGGTAAGCTAACTTCATGCAATGGTAATGTTTTAAAGTCTATCGAACATTTTCTCGGAACTGGATCTGAAAACTAATAACAGTTATTAAGTGTAGCCATCAAAATCATTTGAAATTTATATTCAATTTTATCAATTTAAGCGAAGAATCTTATCAAGTGTCCGCAGAGTTTTGCAGAGCTAACCTCTTCAAGGAACGCGCATTTGCATTTCTTTGGTCGACTGATCACTCTCTGAACCCCTTGAAACACAGAATCTATAAATTTATTGTGTTGGCCGCGATAGCGAAATTCGGCAGTGGGGATGAAAAGTGGGTCTTACTCATTGAGTGTACTAGATATTGTGTGTGTGGGAGGATTGCGTAGGGTGAGTGCTTTCGGTAAATCTACCAACCACACAATACTTACGAACAATTACAATCATTAAAGCCCTTATATGCAATATATATGTCAGTTACTAAGTTGTTTTGACGAGATCATTAAGACACATAGATATACAAAAATAAGACGTACATGTATATGTTGCCCGAGACTATGCTATTGAAGTGGCAACTAGCCAAATAATTGTTCTTTTATTTTAAGTTTCATTCACTAATTTATTCAATCCTTCAGGTAGAGAATTGTGACCCACATATTTAAAAAGGTCAGACTTAGTTCTCTTTTGTTTTTGTGTGTAATGTGTCATAATGCAGATCGTTCAGAATATTCAAAATGGCCGCGGCCGTCGGCATGACATTAACAATTATTACAACTACTGATGATCAGGAATAACATTTTTAGCAGATTATTATCCAAAACAAACGTAGTAAATCGATACTGAACCGTATCAACTTATGATCTCAAACTTCAAACGATAAATCAATTGAATTATAATGTGTATTCTTAAAGAAAAATCTGAGAGTATAAAGTTAAAATGCAAAATTTACATTGCGTCAGACGCGTGTGCATTAACGGAAATGTCGGAGACTTCGTACCGCTTCAATACCAGTATCGTACAACTACTATATCTTACCAGTCTTAGTATTTCTTTCAAGCCGAATGTTACGAATGTTCCTGTAACGATTTTGTAATGAGCTCTGGTACAAATTCTCCGTAAATCGGGGAAAACGCGAAGATCGATAAAAGATGAAGTTCCTAGTATAGTAATAGAGTTCAAATAATTATGTAATTTTCAATAAAAGATAAAAATCATGCATCTCAGTTAAACTCACTGTTACAAGAATCAATCAGACTTATTTGCTCTGCTTCCAAACTGGGAATATAATTTGTTATTTTTCCTTGTCCAAATAAACAAAAAGGCGCCCAATGTTCACTTGAAGTCTTCATCAAGTTCATTGTAGCGTGAAATGCGGATTAATTAATTTAATTTTTATTCCATAAATATTTAGTTTCAACTATATATCCTGAATTTGTCAAGTGCAGTAACTGTTTCAATGACAAAAAGTTTTCGCAACATACTGTTTTGCACATAAATGAAGCATACTTTACTTTCAAATGGGAAACTATTTTTAACGCTTTAACAAAACTATCCACATTTTGAAGTGCCGATCAAAAGAATACATGTACCTCGGGTGTTTTCGTATTGATTTTTATTGGTTAACGGAGGTCAAACACCGCCCAAAACATGTACAATTCGATTGCCGGCCTGCACGCGCTTTATATGAGCATAAATGACAAGCTTTTCTGGTTTTGAGTTTCATGGTTCTGTGGTGCTCATTTTTTTGTACCCATCACCCCGGCAAAGAAAGGAAGTAGTCCCTTGCTACCGATCTGGTAATGGACTGAACAGGAGCAGACAGTGTTCAACCAGGTCAAAGACATTCTCCCATTTCCACGCCATCCTCGCATCTCCAAACTTCTCATGCCCGTTTGAATTGCATACAGATGCATAGACGAAGGCCCTAGGAGCCTGGGAAGTCTTCGAGCAGGGCATTGATGAAGGCCGAGAACTATAGTATGTTTAAGCTTGAATATCTCGCCTTGAAGTGGGCCGTCACGGAAAAGTTTGCCGACTATCAGGCCGTTCACAACTTCCATGTCTTGACTGACAACAATCAGCTCACACATATACTGACGGCTGCGAAGCTCAATGCTATAGGTCAGAGATAGGCGTGTGCGCTTGGCGAGTTCAGCCTCGACATCACCTTTAGGTCTGGCTTAAACATTTCGGATGCTGACGGGATGAGCCGTTTCCCGTATGAGAAGACTGCAACTGAAGAAGGCGATCAAGTGAAGTTAGATGGCAGAACCATACAAGCAATTTGTTCTGCTGTTGTTCCACCACCACCATTTGTCTTTAAACGCATTGAAGCACATAACTTCTACCACACAATGTGTGCATGAATGAATGTATTTCATATTTCCAAACAACTACAATTAAGTCCATCGAATGTTGACATTTTATTCATTGACGAAAGACCGGGAAATATGTTGGACCCTGTTTGGAATACACTGTTTGGAACATTTAATAAAGCAACGAATGAGCAAGAACTTCCTGTGTTTGGAACGTTGATCTGGAGTATGATAGGGTACATCAGTTCTTTGAATAATCATGCTTTGAACGATGTTCCATACCTTCAAGAGTTCAGAGATTTCTTCCTAGACTCCTTCAGGTTAAAGACTAAAACTAAACTTAACTGCAAACAGTTGAAAATAACAGTGATACCTCGGAGAGAATATATGACGCATCCAGAAAGGCAAGCAATCATCGGAGGTCGAGTTCATAGGAAATTTAAAAACGAGGGTGAAATAATTTCAACATTGAAAAACAATTTCCCGGAAGCAAAAATAGCAGCCATTAAGTTGGAAGAACTTACCATGCTAGAGCAATTAGCTCTGATAATAAATACTGATGTTTTAGTAGGAATGCATGGGGCCGGATTAAGTCAGGTGCTATTTTTGCCGAACCACGCTCTTTTTATAGAATTGTTCCCACTTAATTTTCACTGAGATACATATATTCATTTTCGAACATTTGCAAGATGGCGTAATTTGAAATATTTATACTGGCAGAACACGAAACAGGAAAACGAATTTCCAGATTTTTATACAAAAATACCAAAGAACATAGTTGATATGCTTTCTACTAAAGCAAATGCTTTATTATGTGAAAATATGTTATTCATTTCCTTTATATCATTTGAAAATTTATCTTATGTTTAAGAATCAACAAGCAAAATTGCATGAATATCGTTAATTAAGACCTTTTGGGCTTACGGTTGCAACATGTAGTATTTGTAGCACTGCAAATGTTATATTAGAACTACACAGTTTGTGTTGCTCTAAATATGTGTTATTGTTGCGAAATTGTGGTCAATTTAGTCATGTGGGGTTACACATTCTTTTGTTATGCTCTGAGTGTGCATTGTTGTACTCAAAGTTAAAACGAACTTAACTTGAAGTAAAACAACCCTATAAATGACGTTGCTCTTCTGTGATCACTAAAGGAATTGTCAGACACTGGAAGGGTTTGTGTAGAAGCCTTTTGTGGTTAAAAATACCGATTGTAATACTGCTTTGGTGTTTGCAGTGCACATGATGGACTTAATTGGAACTGTATTTGTGTTCATTTGGAACTGAGATGGATGTGGAGGAGACCTCCTGTGGTATGTTTGACAGTAGATAAACTTTTTTTGCGGCAGAAATAGGGAACTGGATTGACGTGTGAACCTATATAGGGTTTCTTTACACTTAAGTGTAAAGTCTCAAGTATATTAGGTCTCAAGTATAGCGACACTATTGTTTTTTGGGCACTTGATAGAGCTTTTTTATCCTTTATATTCGCACAAGATGGACTGGCATGTCTGTTTCCACATTCGAGATACAGATCATAGAATCATGATTTGGCTTTCTAAATACGTATTTGGTCGGGAAAAGATGTTGTTTGGGGTTGCTTGGAGCTAAAATAACAACACATTACGTTGAAAAGGCACTGAATAAATTGAAAAAGTGATGGGACTACAGGAAGATCACACATTTTTTTATGAAACTTGTCAAGCACTGGAGGCGCTTAAGTAGGGCCATTCAATGGTTAACTTGATTTTTATGTTACAAAAGAGATATATAATATAATTAAAATGATTAACGATTTTATAAATGTTTTTTTTTCTAAATACATGGAAATTTAAGACATAAGTAGTAGCCCTGACGAGATTGGTCATATTTGCATTTTGACATTCAAATGATTTGATTTTGGAATGCTTTAGTGCATCATGAATGCGTTCACATGCCATTTCATATCATTAAATTTATATAAATAAAATTAATAAATCTTGTGTTGAAAAGAAAAAAAAGACAATAACGAAGCTTAAAGCTGCATTCTCACAGATATAACATTTTTACAACTTTTTTTATTTTTTTGTCATGGAAAGAGCAATTTTTTGCGTAAATATCTGCAAACCAATGATAAAAGATTGCTGACAAAAGATTATATCGCAGATTTTCAAATTTCCTTTCGAAAATTAAATGTTTTATGGCTTAAACCGTTACTAACAGGTTAAGAAAAATGCATAAAACGTAATTTCTTTAACTTAAATATAAAAATCAGCGATCTAATGTTTTGTCAGCAGTCTTATGTAACTGGTTTCAATGATTTTTTGCAAAAAATGGCTTGTTCCAAGACATAAAATAAAAAGGTCGTCAAAAGTTATATCTTTAAATCACTTCGTAAATTATTAATGTCTGTATTTAATACAACTCCTATTCACTGAGAGATAGTTTTCGCAGTAAAATTCGAAGAAAATAAAAAAAAGATATCTTTCTTTCGAAGAAAGAAATATCTTAGTGTCAGAAAAATGAAACTGCACGTACTCCCGTTTATTTCATTTAAAAAATAAATAAATAAAGAATGTTTTTAACGTTGGTAACATCTAAAGAATCAGCTGAAATAGGAGTGCGATAGATTTTAAAATAAAATGAATTTCAAATTTTACCACTCCATTTTGATAGCATATGAACGCAAATACCCACGGGGAAAATAGCTAAACTTAAAAAGAAAACGTTTAAATAAAAACATGAAATGATATTTTAGTCATTTGTAGAAACAGTCTCCGAGAAATTTCATAAAAAGGTTTTAAACAATAAAAAAATGTATTAATAACAATTTCCCTTCTTTAATTGTTCCCTGTAAAAAACAGCCAGGTTA